>NW_022196125.1:0-86553 GCF_008641045.1 Pistacia vera
TATTAACATTTAACAATAATGATAATATAATTAAATATGTGCGAACACACATTTAAACGTAATTTCACTTATTTAATTTTTCTAACAAATTAAATAAAGGCTACGACATCAGCAAATTTAATTGCACTGTGAAATTACCAAAATATCCTTTCACCTTAAAAGACGAAAACGCCCTTCTTTCTTCTTGGATCTTAAATTATCTTCTATGTGTGTGACCCATAGGCTCCTCATCATATCGGTAGTGATTAACACTAATTAATCGTCTCACTAATACACAGACCAAGATTGGCCTCTAGTAAGGCATCATGGCCACTCGATAGATTCGGATTTAGCAAAGTAGCTACTTTTCAATGATATGGTTACCGTGCAATTCGATCCTTTTATCATACGTTATCTCGACGAGACGAAGGCATAGAAATAGTGTCAACCTTCAGTTACTCTCGATATTAGGTATTTAGTCTCTGGATCAATGACCCGTATTATAAATTGGATAGAGCAATAACTCAATCCCACTGTGGCCACAGTTTTAAGGTCATTGCCATATACTGAATTGCACCATGAGATAACTTCTCCCGTACCCGGGAGTGATGAATCCTCTATCAATCCACCATAGTCTTGATACACTCCTTGATGTAGCCAATCACCACCGTATTGACAGCTTTGAAAAGAACTGCGTTACGCTAGTGTCAAGCTACACCAATCGGTGCACAAAGTGCTCCAGCGATCTCAAGTCTAAGGATCACATGCACCACCATTCGTTAGAGGATTTGTTCCATAAACACTGTCGAAATGTATGCTATAGGTGCCAACAGCCAGGGCACTTGATAAAAGATTGTAAAGCCGCTCTTGCACCCATAACATAGACTTCCAGAGGTACAAATGTTAGGTTTTTACTATGGCACAGAGTGAAGCAGAGGCCAGTCCGTCCGCAGTTACTGGTCAGTTATTATTTCATGTAATTCTTCTTTATGCATTGATTGATTCTAGAGCTACATATTCTTTTATTACTCATGGAATGATAGAAAGATTAGGTTTGAAACCTGTTGTAGTAAATTAGCCTATTAAGATAGAATTACCTGATGGGGTTAGTGTAGTGACCCATGAGATGCTTCCAGGGGAGTCCGTAGTGATCCATGGAAGGGAGTTACCAGTTGATTTGATAGTGTTTGATATGCTCGACTTTGATGTTATTTTGGGCATGGATTTCCTAGGGAGGTACGGAGTAGAAATTGATTGTCAGAAGAAGAAAGCAGGATTTAATCTTGATGACAAAGATAAATTTAGTTTTGGAGAGGGCCATCAGTTGAGTATGTTAATCAGTAGTATGAAGGCTAGAAAGATGTTAAGAAAAGGGTGTTTTGGATATATTGCTCATGCAGTGCATAGTAGTGATGTCCCATAACCAGAGATTCAGAATGTGCCAGTAGTCCAGAGTTTTTACATGTATTTTTGGAAGATTTATCGAGTTTACCTCCAAAAAGAAATGTATAATTAAGTATTGAATTGGCACCAGGGACTACACCAATTTTTAAAGCACTTTATCGAATGGCCCAAACAAGCTTCAGGAATTAAAGAAGTAACTCCAAGAACTCCTAGATAAAGGTTTTATCCGACCCAGTCATTCTCCCTGGGGAGCTCCAATTTTGTTTGTGAAGAAGGAAGATGGATCCCTACAGATGTGTATAGATTACAGAGAGTTGAATAAAGTGACAGTAAAGAATAAGTATCTGTTGCCTCGTATAGATGACTTATTTGATCAGCTGAAAGGAGCAATAGGGTTTTCAAAGATTGATTTGAGGTCGGGTTATCACCAAGTAAGGGTTGCAGAGCCAGATATTGCTAAGACTGCTTTTCAGATAAGATATGGGCATTATGAGTTCGTGGTGATGCCTTTTGGGTTAACCAATGCCCTAGCAATCTTTATGGATTTAATGAACCGGGTGTTTCGCGATTGTCTTGATCAGTTTACAGGTCTTTATTGATGATATCCTGGTTTATTCTAAGATAGAAGAGGAGCACGAAGAACACCTAAGGTTTGTACTACAGCGATTGAGAGAAAAGAAGTTGTCTGCCAAGTTTTCTAAGTGTGAGTTTTGGCTGGATCAAGTGATATTTCTGGGCTAAACTGTCTCTAAAGAAGGCATATCAGTGGATCCAAGCAAAGTGAAGGCAATTCTTGAGTGGCAACAGCCGAAGACAGTGAAGGAAGTTAGAAGTTTCTTGGGGCTAATAGGCTATAGGCGGTTTATAGCAGGATTTGCTCAATTGGCTAAGCCGCTGACAGCTCTCACCAAACAGAGAACTCATTTTTTATGGTCAGATGCTTGTGAAGAGAGATTCCAAGAACTAAAGAAAAGATTAACCACTGCTCCCATTTTGGTGTTACCATAGGAGGGTGTGGATTATGACATTTATACCAATGTCTCACTACAAGGACCTGGTGCTGTGTTGATGCAGTTAGGTAGGGTAATAGCTTATGCTTCTCGACAATTGAAAGATTACGAGATGAGATACCCTACACATGATTTAGAGTTGGCAGCTGTAGTCTTTGCATTAAAGATATGGAGGCATTACCAATATAGTGCAAAGAGTAATATCTACACCGACCACAAGAGTTTGAAGTATTTCTTCACTCAGAGGGAGCTGAATATGAGACAAAGGAGGTGGTTAGAGCTGGTTAAAGATGATGATTGTGAAATTAAGTATCAGCCTGGAAAAGCCAATGTAGTAGCTGATGCCTTGAGTAGAAAAGCCTATTTGTCTCGACTCACAAAGCAACAAGAATTATTGAAAGAATTGTGTCGAGAACAGATTGAGGTGATACTGGGAAGGATTGCCAGGTTAGAAATTCAGTCCACTTTACTGGAAGAGATTAAAGAAAAGCAAGTTGCCGATAAGTGGTGTCAGAAAATAAGTCAGCAAGTGCTTGAGGGCAAGATACTAGAATTCCATCTGTTAGACAGTGTCCTCCATTTCAGGGATCACTTATGCATTCCCCAAGATGCTGAATTGAAGAAGAGAATTCTTACGAAGGATCATGAAACATCATACACTGCTCATCCTAGAGTAACCAAGATGTATCAAGATTTAAAAAGGGGTTATTGGTGGCCAGGTATGAAGAGAGATATTGGAGATTATGTGGCTAAGTGCTTGGTTTGTCAACAGGTGAAAGCAGAACACCAAAGGTTTAGGGTTTAGGGTTTTTAGGGTTTTTTTTTAGGGTTTTTAGTGTTTTTAGGGTTTCTTAGGGTTTACGATTTTTAGGGTTTTTAGGGTTTTTTAGGGTTTAGGGCTTTTAGGGGTTTTTTAGGGTTTAGGGTTGTGGGTTTTTACGGTTTTTTAGAGTTTTTTGTGATTTAGGGTTTAGTGTTTTTTAGGCTTTAGGGTTTTTAGGGTTTAGGGTTTTGTGTTTAGGGTTTACGGTTTAGGGTGTTTAGGGTTGTCAGGGTTTTTTAGGTTCTTTTAGGGTTTATGGTTCAGGGTTTTTAGGGTATTTTAGGGTTTAGGGTTTTTAGGGATTTTTCGGGTTTAGGGTTTAGGGTTTTTTAGGGTTTTTCAGGTTTTAGGGTTTAGGTTTTTTAGGGTTTTTTAAGGTTTAGAGTTTAGGGTTTAGGGTTTTAGTGTTTTGAGGGTTTCTTAGGGTTTACGATTTTTAGGGTTTTTTAGGGTTTAGGGCTTTTAAGGTTTTTTAGGGTTTAGGGTTGAGGGTTTTTACGATTTTTTAGAATTTTTTGTGATTTAGGGTTTAGGGTTTTTAGGGTTTCGGGTTAAGGGCTTTTACGGTTTTTGAGAGTTTTTTGTGATTTAGGGTTTAGGGATTGGGGTTTAGGGGTTAGGGGTTAGGGTTTAGGGTTTAGGGTTTAAGGGTTAGGGTTTTGTGTTTAGGGTTTACGGTTTAGGGTGTTTAGGGTTGTTAGGGTTTTTTAGGTTCTTTTAGGGTTTATGGTTTAGGGTTTTTAGGGTATTTTAGGGTTTAGGAATTTTAGGGTTTTTTCAGGTTTAGGGTTTAGGGTTTTTAGGATTTTTCAAGTTTTAGGGTTTAGGGTTTAGGGTTTTTAGGGTTTTTTTAACATTTTTTAGGCTTGAGGGTTTAGGGTTTTTAGGAATTATGGGTTTTTAGTGTTTAAGGTTTAAGGTTTAGGATTTTTAACGTTTTGGTTTCAGGTTTAGGGTTTAGTGCTTAGAGTTTAGGGTTTAAGGTTTAGGGAGGGTTTAGGGTTTAGGAAAATTTTTCTAAGTTTTTGCTCTCAACTCATTCTCGCTGCCAGAAATTCGTCAGCTTGTTCCGAGTGCGTCCGGTGTCAGAATCGGATGATCCACCCACCGTTGGAAAGAATTTGGAATGAGCTTTCTGGTTGTTTGGTCACTGCCGGTGTTCACTGTGTATTTCGGCTGGATTTGGCTGTGAAATTTCACGGAATCTGCAGATCTGCTCTTTCTTGCTGCCGGAACTTCGGTGCCTTGTTCCGGGTGCGTCCGGTGTCGGAATTGGGTGATCCACCCACCGTGGGAAAGCTTTTTGAACTAGCTTTCTGGTAATTTCATCACTGTTAGCTGTTGCTGTGTATTTTGCCAGGATTTGGTCGTGAAATTTCACAGAATCTGCAGATCTGCTCGTTCTCGCTGCCAAAACTTCGGCGGCTTGTTCTGGGTGTGTCCGGTGTCGGAATCGGATGATCCACCCACCGTTGGAAAGGGTTTTTAATTAGGTTTCTGGTAGTTCCATCACTGCTAGCGTTTGCTGTGTATTTCACCTAGATTCGGTTGTGAAATTTCACGAAATCTGCATATCTGCTCGTTCTTGCTGCCGGAACTTCAGCGACTTTTTCGGAGCACGTCCGATGTCCAAATTGAACGATCCACCAACTGTTGGAAAGATTATTGAACAGGCTATCTGATCATTTCGTCACTGCCTCTGTTTGTTGCTTCTATCTCTGGAAATTGGCCTTGAAAGTTCACGGAATCTGCAGATCTGGAATTTTCATGGACCTGTTTTGGTGTGTTTTTGGATTGATTTTCTGCAATTTTTTTGTGGTTTCTTGCTGTGTTTTGATTGTTGCAGATTCCTGGAAAACGTGGTTGCATTTGGTGGGGTTTTGGATGCTTTTATTGTGCACGAAAACTGTTCGATAAAAGTCCACTGCAGGCCTTGCGCTCCTAGCACGCGCCCGCGCCCAGCGCCCAGTCTTCCCCTCTTTGGCCCTCCCGACCACATTCCCCTTTCCAACACCAAAACCTCTTCACCCCAACCATTTTTTCACAAATCCCCGCTGTTTCAAACTTTCAAACACACCCAAATCACACTTTTTTTTCCTGCCACCAAGTGTTCGACAAAATGTCCGAACCAAACCCCTCACTCCCAAAAGTCCACGAAGCTTTTCAAGCTTAATTGGGCGTCTTCTGGGGCCTGTGAACAAAAGCCAGTCCCTAAGCCAATTGTAGAGAAGAAAAGTATGGGTAAGAGTGTTAGTAAACGGTCCCGTATACGCAGCGGAAACAAAAATATAATATAACAGGATCGTTTATATGAGCCAAGATCAAGGGTATGATTTTACAATTTATATTAAATAAAAATCTGCATAAATGTACAACATGAGTTAAGAGAAACAAACGCACGTTGAAGGCTCCTCCAAATTTGTCGTCGAACGTTTTGCTACCGATCCAAGTGTAGGATCGAACCTGCGTAGTCCACACGAAGACAATCTTAAAAGAACCAAAGAGGGATTTGCTAGATCCTCTTTGGCTTCAAGAATTCAGACGTAAGAACAAAAATCATGAATTGATTTTTTAGGCTCTTGGTGTACGCCGTGGAGAGGCCAAAATTGGGCTGCTGTGTTTTGTTTTTAAAAGAGAAAAAAAAAAAAACTTTTATTAAAAATCACACACTTTTCCTTTTATACTTAAAACATTTGCCCAATCCCATACGGAATAGGCTTGGGCTCCAACCCAACGCCCCATGTTGCCAAACACTCCCAATTGATTTATTTTAATTTCATCATTATCTCAATTAAAATCAATTAATTATATATATAATATATTATATATATTATATATATATTATTAATATATATATATTATATATATTACATTTACAATATGATAGTATATTTAAATATGTGTGAACACATATTTAAACGTAATTTACTTATTTAATTTCTAACAAATTAAATAAAGGCTGCGACCTCAGCAATTTTAATTGCACTGTGAAATACCAAAATACCCTTTTGCCTTAAAAGACGAAAACGCCCTTCTTTCTTCTTACATCTTAAATTGTCTCTATGTGTGTGACCCTTAGGCTCCTCATCATATCGCATGTACAGTATTGCGATTAACACCAATTAATCGTCTCACTAATACACAGACCAAGATTGCCCCTAGTAAGGCATCATGACCACCCGAATAGATTCGGATTCAGCAAAGTAGCTACCTGCAACGATATGGTTACCGTGCATTCGATCCTTTCATCATACGTTACTCGACGAGCGAAGGCATAAAAATAGTGTCAACCTTCGTTACTCTCGATATTATTTATTCAGTTTCTGGACCAATGACCCGTATTATAAACTGGATAGAGCACAACTCAATCCCACTGTGGCCACATTTTTAGTGTCATTGCCATATACTGAATGGCGCTGTGAGATAACTTTCTCCCGTACCCGGAGTGATGAATCCTCGTCAATCCCACCATATTCTTGATACACTCCTTGATGCAGCCAATCACCACCGATTGACACTCTGAAAAGAACTGCGTTAGGCTAGTGGTCAAACTACCAATCGGTGCACAGCGCTCCGGTGATCTCAAGTCTAGGATCACATGCACCACCATTCGTTAGAGAATTTGTTCCATAGCACCTGGGGTTACCATCCATATGGAATCCTCTGGTGGGTCAGTCCAGTGAACTTGCTGTTGTTAATCGCCTACAACAAACACCCATGTGTTGCACCAGTTGTTCACCAAACAACCTTGACAAGTGAGATCAGTCACTGCCTTTCGACAGGGTCTTCAACACTATGATAGCCTTACGTATTATCTGTGCCCTTAGTTCAGAATAATACTGGGGCTACGGACGTTTCAGAATGGCCACCATATGTGCATAGGGTTCTCACTACACAGATTTGAAACACTTGATACCTTCGTCACGGCTCTACCATTCTAAGGACATATACAATACATATTGCAATAATAATGATTTACGCGATATAGAATAAAATGCCTTTTATTGATTAATGAACATTATTACAAGAATCATCTACAATAATTGATTGGCTCTAGGGCATCTATTCTAACAAAGAGCACCTCAGGAGTGTCCTCTTCTTGGGCGGATAAGGTTAGAGTGACAGAGGTCGGGTCCCATTTCACCCTTGAAGGTGTGGACCTTGAATTAAGGATGACACTTACTTATGCCGGATATGTTATTGATGACAATGATGTTGAATGCTTCGTTCATTGCGGTTATTTCCCGGGTACTCTATGCCTTTTCATGCTGTCCGCTCAATTGCTTTTCGTGCATGGGAAGCTGGGTTGGAAGATGTTATGTCTATAGGCATTGGTTTCTATATGTTCAGATTTAAGGATGAGGATGCGGTGCATTCGTCCTTGAGAGAGGCCGTGGATGTTTGGGGGTAAGTCAATTATTTTGCAACAATGGCATGCTCAGTTTATTTTTGATAAAAGTCGCATCTCTAAGGTTCCGGTATGGGCTCGTTTGCATAGGTTGCCTTATCCTTTGTGGTCCCACAAAGGGCTCTGCATGGTTTCCTCATGTTAGGTCGACCGTTGTCTAGGATAAGACAACATCAAAGCGGACCCGTTTGGATTATGCTCAGGTATGTGTGAGCTAGATGCAACAAGCCTCTGAGACGTCATTTTGAATTTCAGTGTCAGTTATCTGCGGAGCCCATTCAGATTCAGTGGAATGAGTGGACCCCCAAGAGGTGCCCTAAGTGCTATGTTTTTTGTCATGTTTGTCACCAACCAAGGTACCTACTGCAGCTATAGCTCAGGGTAAGAATAAGATAGTTACTAGTTTCCAAGGCACAAGGGAAAGTAGTGCAATCTGAGAACTGCGAGCCTTTGAAATAGCCACCACTATTGATCCCATTAGGGAGAAGGAGCGGGGATGAGAGGGATGTTTTAGTGCCTCTACAGTTTCAGTTCTGAGTACAATTAGAGTGGGGATGCTTTTCTGGCTCTGGTCCTGTATCAGCATCGTTCGTGCTAGCAGAGGTGAATTTTCTGGCTCTGAATCGGGGTCGAACCTGATCCCCTTTTGCTATTGAGGATGAGCAGTATCGTATTATGGGATTTACAAATTGCACAGAAACACTCAGTCCTTTATGATTCTGGGTAGGCAATCTACCTCCTCCAACAGGTTTGCCTCGCTTGTTCTACATAGTGCCGATCTCCAGACACCAGATGCCACCTTATCTGATCAGTTTCCTGCCACCCCTGGCAAAGGGGATAGGTCAGGGAAAGCGAGGGCTTCGGCTCAAGTGATTTCTTAGCTTGGTTCTATCCCAATTCCATGATAGGGAGTTGGAATATTAGAAGCCTTAACGGCTTCTCGAAACAACGCGCTGGTGCGGAATTGGATTTCTGACTCTTCTTTGGGTTTGATTGGTTTTGTGGGACTAAGGTTGAGCAGTCTCATTTACAGTCAGTGGTCTCGTTTGTTTGTCCTTCGTGAGTTTTTTGTCGAATGCGACGATTCTATTGCTTGCCTTGTTCTGGTATGTTGGGACTCTTCTCTTTACTCTGTGCATATCTTTCATTGCTCTCTTCAGGAGATTACTTGCAGGGTTACTCTGTTCTGAAGGGTTCTCATTTGGGATTACTTTTGTGTATGGTTCTAATGACCCTGGAATCACCGCAATCTGTGGATTTTTCTTAGGATCAGTCGACAGTGTTTGGTTCAGAGGGTCTCCTGTGGCGATTGTATCATACCACGCAATCTTGTTTGGTGATTTTAATGCCATCTTAGGAGCCTCTGACAAGTGGGTGGTGATCCTGTGTGGATGGTTATATGGATGATTTTGGCGATTGTATCCATGATGCTGAGTTGATTGGGGTTCCTTTTACTGGGCTTCGGTATACTTGGCAACGTCAACAGGGCTATGGATGATTATTTACGGAACTCGATTGGGTCTTTGCATCACTTTCTTGGTTCCTGATCGACCGAGCACAGTTTCAGAGTTTCAACCTCGGATGTTTCAGATCATAGCTCTATTGTCGTCCGGTTTGGTCCCCGCCGTGGCAAGGTACCATCCCCTTTTAAATTTCTAAATTTTTGGGCTGATCATGCAAATTTTAGGGATATCGTTCAGGCAGTTTGGGATAAGCCATTGTAGGCAATCCTATGTTCTGTCTTACGCAGAATTGGGGTTAGTGAAACGGAAGCTAAAAGCTTTGCATATTAGGGTTTCCAGTCCTATCTCCAACAGGGTAATTGAGGCTCGGCTCGGTGGGCAACACCCAAGGAAATTTGGATCGGGACCTCTTTTCTGTTGAGTGTATCTCTGAGGAGAGGAACCTTGCCAACCGTATTTCAGTCTTTGTCGAGATGAGGAGGCTGTCTTTAGCAGCGGTCTCGTGTTCAGTGGCTGCACTTAGGGATCATAATACAATTTCTTTCATAAGTCGCTCATCCATAGGCAGGTTCGGAACCCCATCCACAGTTTGCCTGATGGGAATGGTACTCATATTCTGACAGTCAGGGTTTAGGCGTTTGGCGGTAGGTTTTTTTCAGGATCTTCTTGCTGCCCCTATCAACCTCATATTGCAGAGGCTTCCATGTATTTTTCTGGCCGCATTTCTTCTGTATGATTTCTCCATTGACTGCTCCTATCACTGATGATGAGATTAGGATTGCTTTATTCTCTATCCCGGATGATAAAGCCCCGGGCCCGGATGGATTCACATCTTTGTTTTTTAAGCGGGCATGGGATATTATAGCTCCTTACCTTTTTGTGTTGGCTATAGAGGCTCGATTGGGTCTTTGCATCACTTTCTTGGCTCCTTGATCGACCAAACACAGTTTCAGAGGTTTGACCTCAGGATGTTTCATATCATAGCTCTATTGTTATCCGGTTTGGTCCCCGCCATAGCAAGGTACCATCCCCTTTTAAATTTCTAAATTTTTGGGCTGATCATGCAAATTTTAGGGATATTGTTTAGGCAGTTTGGGACAAGCCTATTGTTGGCAATCCTATGTTCCGTCTTATGCAAAAATTGGGGTTAGTGAAACGGTAGCTCAAAGCTTTACATATTAAGGTTTCCAGTCATATCTCCAACAGGGTAATTGAGGCTCGGGCTCAGTGGTCAACAGCTCAAGGAAATTTGGATCGGGACCTGTTTTCTATTGAGTGTATCTCTGAGGAGAGGAACCTTGCCAACCAGTATTTCAGTCTTTGTCGAGATGAGGAGGCTTTATTTAAGCAGCGGTCTCATGTTCAGTGGCTGCACTTAGGGGATCAGAATACTAAGTTCTTTCATAAGTCGCTGATCCATAGGCAGGTTCGGAACCACATCCATGGTTTGACTGATGGGAATGGTACTCATATTACTGACAGTCAGGGTTTAGGGCATTTGGCGGTGGGTTTTTTTCAGGATCTTCTTGCCGCATCTAGTCAACCTCAGATTACAGAGGCTTCCAGGTATTTTTCTGGCCACATTTCTCCTGATATGATTTCTCCATTGACTGCTCCTATCACTGATGATGAGATTAGGATTGCTTTATTCTTTATCCCGGATGATAAAGCCCCGGGCCCGGATGGATTCACATCTTTGTTTTTTAAGCGNTGATGAGAGAGTTGCTGAAGAAACTTTTATTGAAGATAATTTGTACAAAAGTTTTGTTCTCTCAAAACTAAACTCTAAAATGCTAAATTTTACACTCTGATTCTAACACTCTGCCGAAGCAAAAGAAGTAATACATATTTATAATACAAGCGATCGGATTTCAAAAGTATTTGAATCCGTTACATTAATACATTACAGAGAAAAGATAAAGTTGTTGATAAGTGATGAGCTGTCTTGGTTACGTGTCTTGAATTATTGAGGATCTGCTCTGAAAATGACAGACAAAGCGGTAATGCTCATTAAAAGATATCTTGAAAAAATCTTGTTTGTTGTCAGTGGAGCTTGACAAGTGGAACTTGCAAACTTTGGAGTCTTGAAATTTGTAAATCTTGCAGAAGCCACGTGATGAAGGCTAGCTTGAAAATTTTGAAAAAGTCAAGTTATCTTGAAAAGCATTTATTGCTGCAGGAAAGTGATGCAAGCATGTGGTAAAAGTCTTTATTGAAACTCTTCTTGACAAGTGTTGTAGAGAAGCTGGATAAATCTTGACTGATTTGCTTCTTGCCAAGAGATAAAGTCGGCTGGAGAAAAATCTTGTCAGTGCCGAAACTTTTGAATCTTGAGATTTGTCACTGCCACGTGATGAAAACTTGAATTTCTTCACAAAGATAGCCTTGAAAAGTCTTGTAAATGATGAAAATTGGACAAAAACAATGCCGAGTCATTGTCTCTTAATCATCTTCAAGGTGAGAATCCTCAAATTGAGAATCTTGAGAATTGCCCGAAAGAAAATTATCTGAGTCACTGTCTTCATGGTTTTGAGAATTGTCTCGAACTTGAGAATTTACTAACTCATTTTCACTTTCATAATCTTCAGATTCAACTAATTCAGTGGCCTCTTCAGCTGTGACTAATTGTTGAATATAATTATTGTTTTTTGATGTTGATGCTAAGGGTTTATTAAAAAGAGAAGAAGCCCAATTACTAAATGGTTCTTGTGGATGTTTATCCTTATATTTCATGAGGACTTTTTTGGTACGAATTTCGGTTTCAAGAATAATTTTGTTAATTGCTTTTGAAGAAAAGGATAAGGCTTCGGCTAATTGAATTGGTGTTGGATTTTTAAGATATTGAGATAATGCCAAAAAATCATCAATATGGGAATCATGAAGAATTCTTCGCCAAATATCATTTGAAAACATATCTTTTTGAAATTTTTTGTGATTGTTTTTCTTTTGAGAAAGATGATGGTTTTGTACAATAGTAAAAACATTTTTTGATTTTTGAAAATTGGTTAAAAGTGTTTTTTCATGAGATTTATTGGTTTGGATGGGATTGCCCATCTTTCACTCAATCACTCTCTTTATCACTTAACTTTTTCTTTCCCTGTAAGAATTCATGGGAAAGAAAATCAGGTAATGAATTATTATGTCCTTTGATATGTTCAATTTCAAAGTCAAAACAAGAAAGTATTGCTTGCCATTTGGCGTAAATTTGTTTTGAAACTAAATTTTTTACATCCTCCTCAAGGTTTCCGTTCAGGAAAGCAGTTTTGACATCCATTTGCCAAATCTCATAGTCATGATATGCAGTAATTGCAAGCATAATCCGGATGGATTTAATCATGGCAACCGGCGAAAAGGTTTCTTCATAGTCAATGCCATGAATTTGTTTGAAACCTTTGGCAACCAGCCGTGCTTTATAAGTATGCACGTTGCCATCCATGTCAGTCTTCTTCTTGAAGACCCATTTACACCCTATGGGTTTTACCCCTTCAGGTGGTTCCACCAGAGACCACACTTGGTTCTGGTACATGGAGTCCATCTCAGATTTCATGGCTTCAAGCCATTTAATGGAATCTGGATCCGATATAGCGTCTTCGTAGGTTCTGGGTTCATCGTCTTGATAGACTAGTACGTCACCATGTTGAGTCACGAGATAACCGTATCTCTCGGGCTCATGGCGTACTCTCCCAGATCTACGTAGCTCCTGTGCTACCTGAGGTGGTTCTCTTTGATCCACAATTTGTGGAGTAACCTCCTCATGATGCTCAACCACTCCTTGTGGCACATCATCCCGTCCTTCGTCTAGTATATCTTGTGGTTCTAGAACTTCATCAAGTTCTATTTTTCTCCCACTAGTACTTCTTAGAAAATGTTCCTTTTCTAGGAAGACACCAGATCGAGCAACAAAAATTTTGCGCTCTTCTGGGTGGTAGAAATAGTATCCTTTGGTCTCCTTTGGATACCCCACAAATATACATTTACAGGATTTTGGGCCCAGCTTGTTCGAAGTCAATTTCTTAACATAAGCTTCGCAACCCCAAATCCTTAGATAAGACAAGTTGGGCTTTCGCCCACTCCATAGCTCATATGGAGTCTTATCTACAGACTTTGACGGCACACGGTTTAAAACGTGAGTCGCAGTCTCTAGGGCATAACCCCAGAACGATGCAGGTAAATCACTAAAACTCATCATGGACCTAACCATGTCAAGTAAGGTCCTATTCCTCCTTTCTGACACTCCATTGTGTTGGGGTGTATAAGGAGGGGTGAGTTGTGATACTATCCCACATTCCTTCAGGTACTCAGAAAACCCCGAGCTTAAGTATTCACCTCCTCGATCCGACCGAAGAGCTTTAATACTTTTGCCCAACATATTCTGTACTTCATTCCTGAATTCCTTGAATTTATCAAAGGCTTCAGATTTATGTCTCATAAGGTAGACATAACCATATCTACTGAAATCATCAGTAAATGTGATGAAGTATGAATATCCACCTCTGGCTTCAACTGTTAGTGGACCACATACATCACTATGGATGATGCCTAACAGTTCAGTAGCCCTTTCACTTTGTCCTGTGAAAGGAGACTTGGTCATCTTGCCTAAAAGGCATGACTCGCATACCTCAAATGACTGGAAGTCAAAAGGGGCCAAAACTCCATCCCTTTGAAGTTTTGCAATGCGAGTCTTATTAACATGACACAATCTACAATGCCAGAGATATGTTTGGTTTTGATCGCTATGTTTAGCTTTCTTGGTTTCAATATTGAGAATATCTTTATTGTTTAAATCAAGAACATATAATCCATTATATAACCTTGCAATTCCAAATAGAATACCATTCAAACTAAAGGACAACAATCCATTAGATATCTCAAAATGATACCCCATATTATCCAAAACGGATACTGAAATAATATTTCTAGAAATAGAAGGTACGTGATAACAGTTATGTAGTTCCAACAATAAGCCCGTAGGCAAAGATAAACAATAAGTCCCTACAGCTAATGCAGCCACATGTGCTCCATTTCCAACTCGTAGGTCCACCTCTCCCTTGGCGAGCACTCTACTCTGCCTTAGTCCCTGCACATCAGTACAAATGTGAGTACCACATCCTGTGTCCATGACCCAAGATGTTGAGGGAGAGAAGTTAATCTCAATCATGAAAGTACCTGAAGTCGTAGCCTCTGACTTCTTCTTGCTTGCGAGGAAAGCCTTGCAGTGTTTCCTCCAGTGGCCAGGCTTGCCACAAAAGAAGCAGACTACCTTGCCCTTTCCTATGCCACTCTCAGGCCCAAGAGCAACCTGTCCTTTNCACCCATGTGTTGCACCAGGTTGTCACCAAACAACCTTGACAAGTGAGATCAGTCACTGCCTTTCGACAGGGTCGTTCAACACTATGATAGCCTTACCGTATTATCTGTGCCCTTACTTCAGAATAATACTGGGGCTACGGACGTTTCTAGAATGGCCACCATATGTGCTCATAGGGTTCTCACTATCAAGATTTGAAACACTTGATACCCTCGTCACGGTTCTACCATTCTAAGGACATATATCAATACATATTGCAATAATAATGATTTACGCGATATAGAATAAAATGCCTTTTATTATTGATTAATGAACATTATTACAAAGAGTCAATTCTACAATAATTGATTGGCTCTAGGGCATCTACTCTAACATAACCCGCTATAATCAATTTCAAACCTAATCTCTCTAAGATCCCATGTGTAATAAATGAATGTGTGGCTCTAGAATCAATTAATGCGTAAAGGGGAACTGAATGAAATAATAACTAACCAGTAATGGCAGATGGGCTAGCTTTAGCTTCACTCTGTGCTACTGTAAACACCTGAGCATTGGTACCTCTAGATGTCTGTGTTGCAGGTGCAGGAAGGGTCCCCTGTTGCAGACTGATAAACTCTTGAGTCTTTTCATGAACTCGATTAATTATTCTATATTTTGCCTCAAACAATCTTCTGAAATCCCCCCAGGTCATAGAGGCTATATCATGAGTACCCTCCATCAATTACCACCATATACGAGCATCACCTCTAAACAGAAAGCTCGTGTATTGAATCTTCTCCCTATTTGTCATGGGGAAAAGTGTTGTCATACGTTCCACAGGCTTAAACCACTCTTCTACCACTATTGGGTTCGTCGTACCCCTAAATTTTGACGGCTGATGTTGACTAGGCAACCCATATATAGGTTTAATATGATTCTGCCCTATCGAGGGTACAGGTCTCTCTCTTTCTTCTTTGGTGGTCGGTATAATAACTGGGGTCTTAACTCTCTCTGGTATAGATCTCCCCTGATTCTTAACCAATACTTGATGTATCATATTACGAATCCTTGCAACATCGAGGACAGGGGGAGTAGCTTCTAACGGGTTGGATGGTTCACCCCTACTCATTGCATTCTTACTGCCTGATCGAGTCTACGTCTCATCTGCATAACACCAACACTTTTAGTCAACGAAATTAACTCATCTACTACAAGTAAGGAAAGAAATGACTTACAATGGCAGGCTGCGGAACGTCAATGTGGCGGGAGAGGCACACTGTCAAATCATTCTAATAAAAAGCTCTTTCTTTTCCCAAAATCATTGCTTTGATACCAAAAATGTAATAACTCTCTCTAGCTAGTATACTTGTGAAATATATGAAGCGAAACTCACTAAACATATTATAGAAAATATATATGTACATAAGTTTAAGGTAGTGGGTCCAAAACTTACTTTACTTTCATATACAGATTTCTACATCAAGTAACAAAATCACACAAAAATAAACTCGATAGTGTTGCCAAACCCTTCCGCTTCTTGATGTTCCCATCAACCCCTTCTTATCTACTACCTGCAAAAACATTAAAAACAACGGGGTGAGCACTAATGGCTCAGTAAGTAAACCCACTATGCTATTTTTTTATCTCGGTTGCTCATATTCTGAATTTCTTTCCTTATATCAAACTTCTCTATTCTTCTCTGCTCTTTCTAAAACTCTAGTTTCTCAATTACTCAAGATAGTGGGAATGGTATCATGCATATGCACAAATGCATAGGATACGTATTTTCTTCTCTGTTTCTGTGTTTTCTTATTCTATTTTTTCTTTCTTTCTCTGTGCTTCTTTCTTTTCTATTTCTCTTCTTTCTTTCTTTCTATTCTTTTCTTCTCTATTCTTTCTTTCTTTCTTTCTATTCTTTCTTTCTTTTTATTCTTTTCTTGCTGATCAGACTCGGTTGAGGCATGGATTCAGAACCTTAGCCGTGTGAGTGTATTCTCAAATTCTTTCTGGGTACAGTCCTCATCCACATGCACTTCTAACGGATTGTACAAATTATTCTTTCTTATTCTGAGGCTGCTCACTAAAGGTGACGTGCATTCGGGGTTATTCTTCTCTGTCACTCACAGGCTCCCCATCGCAACAACCTCCTCTTCTCTTATCTTTTTATATTTCTTTAAGTAAAATTTCAGATTTGAATTGTTCTTTAATTATATTTCTTAAAATAATAATTCTACATTTAATTGCTTACCTTTCTTTTTCTTTATTCTTTAATGTTCTCATACATGTATATGTGCATGTAAATATGCTCATTCTTTGCTATTCTTTCTAAATGCAAATGCCCAAATGTATGAATGCATTATGGCATATTAAGATATCATTATGGAACTAGTATCCTCTACCAACAAGATTTCCATAACAAAGTAATAATCCAACATACTCATGTATATGCACTTTCTTTGACATTTAATCAAACACCTTATGTGCACAAACAAACCCTAAATTGGTTACAGTTCCACATATCTTTCAAGTCAGCAAAATTGGAGCAAACAACTCCCTAAAGCCAACAATCAACCTAGCTAAATTTTATCCTCCACCTTTCTACATCCATTCTTTCATTTTTCATCCAAAATCCCATCAACTCAACACATACAAATACATCACTTCTCATCACATACCAATAAATCAATTCTCATCACATACTAATAAATCAATTCCCATCACATACTAATAAGTCACTTGTCATCACTTACTAATAAATTACTTCTCATCATATATAATAAATTACTTCTCATGGCTATGAAATTCACATATCAAACAACCTCAATTTTCAATCCATAATTCTCATCATCCAAACACATATACAACATATAAAAATTTCTCTACACAAGTATTTATCCAATCAAAGCTAAAGTTGGATTTACTTACCTTAGATATGAGCAACCCAAACACTTTAGTCTTCCTTTGATACAACTCTCTTTCTCTTAAACCCTATGAACATAAATCATAAGAATTCAACACTTTAAAAAGTTAATCTTACATCTTAGTGCAAGAATCTTACCTAGGCATGCTTAGGATTAAAATTCCACCAAAAATGAACCAAACTCTATGAATTTCCTTGGAAATTGATTGAAGAAATTTGAGAGAATTTGGGTGGAGAGTGGCATGAATGGAAGGGAAAAGTGGCTAGGGTTTCATTCTTGCATCCTTACTATAACATAATAATACTTATAGATTCCCATTTTACCCTTGCACTTTCTATGAAATTCTTTCTATGTCCCTTAGTCAAATACAATAATGTCCTCATTTCCATTGCATTCTCCATATAATTCTACTTCTTTTCACTCCCCACACTTTCAACTAATTATGGGTGGAATGACCATTTTGCCCTTAAGCAAGTTTCCCAGTATTTTCCCAAAAAATTCTAGAGAGTTCTTTGCCCCGAATTTTGGCGGAAAGTTCATTGCTGCGGCGATAAAACTCCTTTGTCGCGGTGAAGAATGAAAATGCCAACTTCAATTCTTTCACCTTAGAATAAGTAATACAAAGGGCATTAAAACATAAAGAGAGTTGCATACCTCGATGTGGGATTTACACAAAGTCTGTAGATAAGACTCCATATGAACTGTGGAATGGGCGAAAGCCCAACTTATCTTATCTAAGGATTTGGGGTTATGAAACTTTTGTCAAGAAATTGATTTCAACCATGTTAGGCCTAAAACCTGCAAATGTATATTTGTGGGGTATCCTAAGGAGACCAAAGAATACTATTTCTCTTAGAAAATGATTTTTTTTTTCTAAGAAGTGCTAGTGGGAGAAAAGTAGAACTTGATGAAGTTCTAGAACCACAAGATACATTAGACAAAGGACGGGAAGATGTGCCGCAAAAAGTGGTTGAACATCGTGAGGAGGTCACTTTATAATTTGTGGATCAAAGGGAACCATCTCAAGTAGCACAGGAGCTACGTAGGTCTAGGAGAGTATGTCGTGAGCTCAAGAGATATGGATTTCTCATGACTCAACATGGTAGTGTACTGGTCTACCAAGACAATGAGCCCAGAACCTACGAAGATGCTATATCAGATCCAGATTCCGTGTAAAACCCCTCCCTAGCCGGGTATTTCCTAAGTATCCCTTGGCCATTGAGAACCTAGAAAACGCACGCCTAGGAAAGAAGTTTATTTTAAAATCCTATTTAAAGAATAAACTTCTAGTTTAAAACATATATATAGATATATGTGTTTAATTTTTTTGTTCTTAACTATAATAAGTTCATTGTATAATAAAAAAAAAATATAGTTTCCTTTCTTGGAGTAAATTATGAAATCCATAGTAATACTTACTAGAACATACACACTTTTATAAAATTTACTAGCAATTTGATTTCCTTTATTAATACAACATATTTACTCCATTATAGAACATGGACATAATTACTAACACTAAATATTAGCAAAACCATTCAATAGTCATCATTAAAGCATCCCCTCATGCTCATAGCGTCCCTTGGAATCCTCTCCCAACTTCATGCCTTAATCCGTACCTGCAAAACATTTAAAACATTTTGTGGGTGAGCGCTAATCGATTAGTAAAGATATGGCCATTTATAAACTATTAAGGTTCAAAACATATCATACATTTTGGAATTTTCTCATAACATAAGTCATAACATAACCATACATAATTAACATAGAACATAAATCTTATGAAATATTCATGTACATGCATGCTTTTTGTTTTGTCTATATACTTGACGATTTCATTAGTCTTTGTTATCCGATCGGATTCATTTGAACCATTACCTTGTTCTTGGTCGTCACCTCAAAGGACTCATGGTTTCCATAAGAATTCCATTCCTCTGATCTTGGTTTATACCTCAAGAGACTCTTGGAATTCTTCTTTACATTTTATAAATTTTTCATAAGACAACTAATGAGCTATATGCATTACCATTATGAATGCAAACATATGGACTAACATCCCCCATGCTCAATCATACTATATCTTCTACTAAACTTCTTAACTTAATTCATTCAATTTCTCATACAATTCAAGGAATTTTGGTATTAAGTTTATTCAGGGTTTTTTTAGAATTAGAAACAAATGGGAATTTCCATTAAGAAGTTGGATGCCATAGTTCATCACTTTCAAGCAATTTTTACCTTATCTTCCAATTCGAACTGGTTCTTGCCTAAAACACAAAACTTTAGGTCTATTTCTCAAATTTTAACACTTCAGGAATCAACTCAATCGGACCTCCATAACTTCAGTTATGACTGATTCAGTGAAGCATGTACAGTATAATCTTAAAACAGCCAAATCCGAATTCTATTCATTTTAACCATGTCACCTTCATTTGCCACATTCATATTATTTGCCATATCATTCTAAGTATAAAAGGCCATAAAAACCTCCCTTTTTACAGAACCAAAAAGTGCCAAAACATCGTCCAACTACAAATCTCTTAATTGGCATAATCATCCTCCATATGCACACATACACCAATCAACACACCCATTTAAACAACTCATAACCAAACATAGCATCACACTCATATTAACATAAATAAATGTAAGTTTCATAAACCCTAGGTGTTATCAATGTGAGTCATAAGGGAATTTTTTCCTTACCTTAGTATTCAAAGCACAAAGGTACTCCTCCTTGGCTCCAAAGTTTCACCTTTCTACCTTACACACATAACCACTTATGAATTTCTCTTTTAACTAAAAAACAGAAAAACTAGGGTTTTGAAACTCACCTTTAACCCTGAAATTGAAGTTCTTTAGGGTGATGGTGATCTCCTTTGAAAACAACTTGAAATCCAAAAAATTTGGAATAAAAGCTTGGATTAGTGGCTTTTATGGTGGATTTGAGAGATGAAGAAAGATGATATATTTGGGGTCTCCAGGCCGACTACTCTCTCTTTAAACCTTGTAATATTCATTCCATTGTTACTCTAATGTGATGGGCAATAAAAGTTAGATATAAAGGTCATTTGGCATAAATTTTTCATATAAGGGTGTTTTGGTCTTTCCACCACAACATAAAGATAAGTCCTCATTTATTGCCATTTGACTTCTTTAAAACACTTAACCATTAAGCAATTCTATTAGGTAAATGACTAATTTACCCTTGGTGTACTTTTATGGACACTTAAATCATATGGTTTTGTATGAAAAGACCATTATACCCTTGGTTACTGTTTATGCCATTTAACCTTATCAATCAACTTTATGACCATTCTACCTCAGTTTCTCTTCAATGCATCACCCTTTACACTTTATAATGGCCACATCTCGAAATACATGTAAATTGACCATTTTACACTTCCATTCAAAAAAGAAAATTACTTGAAAAGGTAAATTTCATACCTTAGGGCATCGGAATAATAACGTGGGGTTTACATTCCGTTAAATGGCTTGAAGCCATGAAATCAATATGGACCAATGTACCAGAACCAAGTATGGTCTCTGGTGGATCCACCTGAAGGGGTAAACCCATAGTGTAATGGGTCTTCAAGAAAAAGACTGCATGAGTTGGCAAGGTGCGTACCTATAAGGCACAACGGTTACCAAAGGTTTCAAACAAATTCATGATATTAACTATAAAGAAACTTTTTTGCTGGTTGCCATGATTAAGTCCATCCATTTGATTACGATTGCTGCATATCACGACAATGAAATTTGGCAGATGGATGTCAAATAGCTTTCTTAAACGAAAACCTTGAAAGGATGTGTATATGACACAACTTGATGGTTTCTTTCTTGATGGATAAGCTGATAAGATATGCAAGTTACAAAGGTCCTTTATGGACTCAAGCAAGCTTCAAGGAACTGGAATTCATTTTGATAAGCCGTAAAACAATTCATTTCATCAAGAAGAAGATGAGCCCTTTGTTTGCAAGAAAGTAAGTGGAAGCCACGTGGCATTCTTGGTGTTGTATGTCGATGACACACTTCTGATCGAGAATGATATACCAAACTTGTAGTCGATAAAGACCTGGTACTAAGTGCTTCTCCATGAAGGACTTAGAGAAGTAGCCTACATCCTCTGAAATAAGATCTACCATGATAGATACTAGGTTGCTCGGCCTAAGTCAGAGTACATATGTACACAAGATATTGAAGAGATTCAATATAGAGGAATCCAAGAAGGATTTCTTCTACGATTCACATGGTGTCTATCCTCCAAGGATTTGTGTCCTATACACGATGAGAAAGATAGAATGAATGTCCATATGCATAAGCAATTGGATCCATCATGTATGCCATGTTTGTTAGTAAACGTCCCGTATATAGCGGAAACAAAACAAAAAATTTGTAGAGATCGTTTACATGAGCCAAGATCAAGGGTCTAATTTTACAATTCATATTAATAAAACTGCAGAAAATAAATCTGAGTTTAAAGAAAACAAACGCACGTGGAGGCTCCCCAAATTTGTCGACAAATGTTTTGCTACCGATCAGTTTAGGATCGAACCTGCATAGTCCACCACACAATCTCAAAGAACCAAAGAGGGATTTGCTAATCCTCTTTGGCTTCAAGATTAAAAAGAAGCAAATTAATAGAATTGATTTTAGGCCAAAACCCAAATCTAGCGTGGGAGAGATGGGGCTGCTGTGTGTGTTTTAATTTCAAAGAGAAAATCAATTCATTCAATTAATTAACACACACTTTTCCATTTATAGTTAATTAAGTTGCCCTACCCCATACGGAACAGCTTGGGCTCCAACCCAAACGCCCCATGTTGCCAAACACTCCCAATTTAATATTTTTATTTTTTTCCATCATTATCTCAATTAAAACAATTATAATATATTTAAATATATTATAACATTTAACAATATTATAATATATTAAAATATGTGCGAACACACATTTAAACGTAATTTCACTTATTTAATTTTTCTAACAAATTAAATAAAGGCTACGACCTCAGCATTTAATTGCACTGTGAAATTACCAAAATACTTTTTCGCCTTAAAAGATGAAAACATCATTCTTTTCTCTTGGATCTTAAATTGTCTTATATGTGTGTTACCCATAGGCTCCTCATCATATCGGCAATGTATAGTATCGCAATTAACACCAATTAATCGTCTCACTAATACACAGACTAAATTGGCCCAGCAAGGCACCATGGCCACCCGTAGATTCGGATTCACAAGTAGCTACTTGTCAACGATATGGTTACCATGCAATTCGATCCTTTCATCATACGTTATCTCAATGAGACGAAGGCATAGAAATAGTGTCAACCTTCGGTTACTCTCGATATTATTTATTCAGTTTCTAGACCAATGACCTGTATTATAAACTGGATAGAGCAACAACTCAATCCCACTGTGGCCACAGTTTAGTGTCATTGCCATATACTGAATTGGCTTGTGAGATAACTTTTTCCCATACCCGGGAGTGATAATCCTCTGTCAATCCACCATAGTCTGATACACTTCTTGATGCAGCCAATCATCACCATATTGACAGCTCTGAAAAGAACTGCGTTAGGCTAGTGTCAAACTATACCAATTGGTGCCACAGGCTCTGGTATCTCAGTCTAAGGATCACATGCACCACCATTCTTAGAGGATTTGTTCCATAGACACTAGGGTTACCATCCATATGAACCCTCTGGGGGTTAGTCCGTGAACTTGCTGCGGTGTAATCGCCTACAGCAAGCCCCCATGTTTGCACCAGGTTGTCACCAAACAACCTTGACAAGTGGATCAGTCACTGCCTTTCAACAGGGTCGTTCAACACTATGATAGCCTTACCGTATTATCTGTGTGCTTACTTCAGAAAATACTAGGGCTACAGACATTTCTAGAATGGCCACCATATGTTCATAGGGTTCTCACTATCAGATTGAAACACTTGATGCCCTCTTCACGGTTCTACCATTCTAAGGACATATATCAATACATATGCAATAATTGATTTACACGATATAGTATAAAATGCCTTTTTATTGATTAATGAACATTATACAAAGAGTCAATTCCACAATAATTGATTGGCTCTAGGGCACTACTCCAACAATCTCCCACTTGCACTTAGCCAATCATTCATGCACTCAACACTGAATGCCCCAGTGCCTGCACTATAGCCATTCATTCATGCACCAACATTGAATGACCCAAGTGCCCATCATGCTTCTGCTACAACAAAACTTTAATAGTGGGTTGTAAAACCCCCCTCCAGTCAGGTATCCTCTGAATATCCCTCAAAGAGAATCCCAGGATACATTTCTGGGAACGAGTTGTATTTAGAAAAAATCTGTATAAGGATAATAATATAATATCCAAAACATGCATATAAAATGTCACGCAGGATCCAAACTTATAATTTACAAACTAAGAAATTACACAATCAAAACATATTTTAGGGTGGAAGCTTCCAAGGTATTTCACAAATATTTATCATTTACATTATTATTCAAGATAAAACATCTAGGATCAATAAATCATTTCCCCTCACGTGTATTCCTGCTGTCTCTGCATCCCTCGCTTCTAGTCTACCTGCAAAGCAATCAACAATGAAAGGGTGAGCGCTAATCGCCAGTAAGGAATGATCTGTTTCATTCTAATGTACTATTGGATCTTTATTTAAACATATTTGTTACCACACCACTTACCTTTTACATCTAGGTGTGCTTCCCTTTTCTTACTAATTCTTATGCTTTTCATCATTTATCCATGGCTATATAAACATCAATGTGTACACATATATGAGTATGTAAACATAGTACACACACATCACATATCATGACATAATATCTAAATCATCTAACATGAGTATAAATCATCTCATGATGTAATAACATCATAACTCCTGTAATGCAACTAAATGCATATGAACATTTAACATCTAGCCGATCGGACTTTTCTTAGCATCTTAAGCACTTCATATCATCTTGCCTCAAGTTCATCTAGAGTTCATATCTTGGGGCGTGCTTATGTTTTATTACATCTAAAGCATTTATTATCTTTTCTCTCATCTAGCCTCAAATTCATCTAGAGCTCATATCATCGGGAGGCATGCTTACGCGTTATTTAGCATCTAAAGCATATGTTCATCATTCCTCAATCAGAATACGAGGATATGCTAACGCGTTAAATAGCATCTAAAGCATATATTCATCTAGCCTCAAATTCATCTAGAGTTCATATCATCGGAGGCATGCTTACACGTTATTTAGCTCTAAAGCATATATTCATCTTTCCTCAACTAGTTACAGGATATGCTTACGTGTTTTCCATCACGTCTATTGCATCTCTATCATGTCTATTTGCATCTCTACCACTTATGGCATGTAAATACATATTTTGGTGAGCTTAACTTTTAATTCATCTATGGATTATCAATCCATTTACAACCTCTTGCTCACATACATCATCTTAAAACATGTATTACATTGCAACTTCATGCCATTTCATAACATTAATCATGTATTAACATCATGACCATGTAATCTTTCAAATATCATCTAACTGATGGGTAAACATTAGTACATGGCATACTTACAATAATACATTAATAATCAATTCATAATCATAAGAATTGATTTGTTAAATCTTAAACTTTAATAACCAGTTTATGCTTCAGGCCATTTTCCATCCTTTTCTCAAACGAATGGCTCTTGGCAAAAACATAAAGTTATAGGTCTGTGTCTTAGCTTTCTAATTCTTCAAGAATCATCTCATTTAGATTTTTAAACTAAAGTTGGTCAAAATACTGAAGTAGGGTTAACAAAACCCCTAAGCCCACTAATCCGAATTTTCATATTTACTATGCCACATCAATTCCTATAACATTAACCAATAGGTTAACTTATGGGTCAAATAAACTCCCCTTAATAGGCTTTAACATCTTAAAGGAAGTGTAAAATCTCATTCCCATAATCATCCATTATTGCTATAACATTGTAAGCTAATGCAAACACCACATCAACACTTCTAATACAACCATCACACCCATGTGGCCTCCATACACAAGTTTTGCCACAATCAGCATCTACACTTCATTTTCTTCAATCAAACATAACAACTCATAAAACATAAATAGCCATAACTTCATGTAATATATCAAGGCAATAAGTAGAATAAATAGTTCACTACACTTGCCATCAACTAATCTATGCCTTAAGCTTTATTTAAGGTTTCATAAAAATCTACAAACCCTAGCATAAACCCTAAGTCATGGGAGGTTCTTCCTTACCTTTTTAAAGACTTCCTCCAACAAATCCTTTGCCTTTGACTTCTTTACACCTTAATCCTACATATAACATTATACCTCAACATCTACTTCAAATCTTCAAATCACATCAAAACTAAAGTTTTTAATCCTTACCTTAAACCCTTCTATTGAAGATCCAAGGCTCCTATCTTGTTCTTCTTGAAAAATTATCAAAACTCCTTGAAAACCTAGAGAAAGAAAGCTTTTTTTCATGGAAGATTTAGAGAAAATGGAAAAATGTTAAGAAAGGCTCTCTCCTTTGGCTTGAACGAATTCATCTCATTTATAGAAATATTTCATTTATTTTCCAAAATTATGCAATTGCCCAATTATTTTAATTGTATAACTCTAAGTCCTTAATTCTTCATATAAGGGCATTTTGGTCATTTCACACTAGACATAATTATTACTTAATTAATACCATTAAATGCAATGAAGCCTACTCATCCTTGACTTTTTTCAATGCTTATCCATAGCAAAATAACCATTTTGCCCCTAAGCTCCTATGGATATTGTTCATACCGTTCCAAATGAATTGACTATTTTGCCCTTAATTAATTTTATGCTTTTTAACAAAAATTACCATCTAAAGCTAATTTGAGTTAGGAACATCCCTTTGATATCTTGGGTATTACATGGGTTGGTAGGTATTTTGAAAATCTGCACATTCCTTTCTTATCATCCTTTAGATTAGACTAAATCAACTAAGTAAGTGTTTGGATTATTGGTGAGACCGTGATTTCTCAGCCATGACAATGGCTCGTTGTTATCACAGTATAACTATAATGGATTGGCAATGCTTGAAATCAAATCAAGTTCAGTAATGAACTTCTTGGTCCAAACTACCTACATGGCTGCATTAATAATGCGATAACTTAGCATCAAATGTAGAATCCATTGCAGTACACCAATTTGAGCTCTTGCAGCTCACTGCAATTATATTGAGACAAAATGTGTAATCCCAAATTGTGAACTATATCATCCTTTTCCCGTTTGGAAATAGCATCACTATTCTCTACAGTAAGCTCATCTTTCCTCCATAATCCAAGAATATATATTCTTAAGCCTTTTCAAGTACTTAAGAATGTCCATTGACACTCACCCAGTGTCATTTACTTAGATTTAGTTGATATCTTCTACTAGTGCTGAATGCACAAAGACATCACTAAGTACATAATATTCCTCACTTGAGCCTGATTGATCCACTACAAGTGCTGAATGCACATTAGATATCAATCTTAGCATACAGATGGATCCCCTAGCAAAGCATGTAGATCCTCTTCATTCTATCTCTCTCATTGTGTGGTTAAAGACACATATCCTTGCAGAGATAGACACCATATGCCATCAAAAGAAATCCTTTCTTGGATTTTTCTATACTGAATGTGTTCAGTACCTTATCTGTGTACTCTGACTTGTTTGAGCAACCCCCGATCTATCACGATTGATCTTTATTCCAAGGATGTAGGATGCTTCCCCTATTCCTTTATGGAGAAGCACTTGGATAACCAATTCTTTACCGATTGTAAGTTCGGTATATCATTCCTGACCAGAAGTATGTCATCGACATCAACACTGGGAACGCTACTACGCTTCCACTCACTTTCTTGTAAACACAAGGCCATCTTCTTTCTTGATAACCAATTCTTTTACGACTTTATCAAACGAATGTTCCAACTCCTTGAAACTTGCTTGAGTCCATTAATGGATCTCTGCAACTTGCATACCTTATTAGCTGGACTATCAAGAACGAAACCATCAGGTTGTGTCAATACACTCCTCCTCAAGGTTTCCGTTCAGGAAAGCAGTTTTGACATCCATTGCCAAAACTCTAGTCATGATATGTAACAATTGCAGTATAATCCGGATGGATTTAATCATGGCAACCGCGAAAAGGTTTCTTCATAGTCAATGCCATGAATTTGTTTGAAACCTTTGGCAACCAGTCGTGCTTTATAAGTATGCACGTTGCCATCCATGTCATGTCTCTTCTGAAGACCCATTTACACCCATTGGTTTTACCCCTTCAAGTGTTCCACCAGAGACCGCACTTGGTTCTGTACATCGATCCATCTCAGATTTCATAGCTTCAAGCCATTTAATAAATCTGGATCCGATATTGCATCTTTATAGGTTCTAGGTTCACGTCTTGGTGGACTTGTACGTCACCAAATTGAGTCACGAGATACCCGTATCTCTCAGGCTCATGTGCACTACTTTCCCGATCTACGTAGCTCTTGTGCTACTTGAGGTGGTTCACTTTGATCCACAAGTTACAAGAGAACCTCCTCATGATGCTCAACCACTTCTTGTGGCACATCATTCCATCCTTCGTCTAGTATATCTTGTGGTTCTAGAACTTCATCGAGTTCTACTTTTCTCCCACTATTACTTCTTAAAATTCCTTTTCCAGGAAGACACCAGATCGAGCAACAAAAATTTTGCGCTCTTCTGGGTGGTAGAAATAGTACTTTGGTCTCCTCTGGATACCCCACAAATATACATTTCAGGATTTTGGGCCCACTTGTTCAAAGTCAATTTCTAACATAAGCTTCACAACCCCAAATCCTTAGATAAGACAAGTTGGGCTTTCACCCACTCCATAGCTCATATGGATCTTATCCAGACTTTGACAGCACACGGTTCAAAACGTGAGTCACATTCTCTAGCAACCCTAGAACGAGGCAGGTAAATCACTAAAACTCATCATGGACCTAACCATATCAAGTAAGTCCTGTTCCTCCTTTCCGACACTCCTTTGTGTTGGGGTGTATAAGGAGGGTGAGTTGTGATACTATCCCACATTCCTTCACGTATGTTTAGCTCAACTTGCCAAGGTTGGCATAGTTGTCATTTTGAGATATCTTTATTGTCTTCCTTAAGAACATATTATTATGAAACAGTTCCATAAAGAATATAATTTTACTCAAGGACAATAATCCATTAGAACAATATTCTCATTTGTCCTATGTGGACACAGAAATATAATTTCTGGAAACTGAAGAAAAATGATAATAATCCACAAGTTCCAAGAAACAAGTCCATCGGCTAAATTAGACGATAAGATCCTATAGCAAATGTAGCAGCACGTGCTTCATTTCCAACTGGTAGGTCCACCTCTCCCTCGGCGAGCATCTACTCTACTGTAGTTCCTACACATCATCCAAATGTGAGTACCACATCTGGTGTCAACTAATTTTTACGGGAGAAGTTAATCTCAATAACGTACCTAACAAAGAAGTAACATTTTTCTTCCTTTTTGCTAGGAGGCCTTGCAATGTTTCCTCCAGTGGCTAGGATCCCCAGTGAGGAACAACGCCTTTCCTTTTTGCAACATTTCTTTCCATCGACTTCTAGCCCTTTCCTCTTCACTTGAGTTGGCTTCAACCAACGTCAATGTTTCTGACATTTTCATGCCTAACTTATTAGCCTTTAACAAATCCAGAAGTCGAAAAGAGTATTCTTGTTATCTTCTCACTAGAGTCATAGACGAGTTGAGAATAAGATCTGGCAAAGACTGTATTTTAGGTTTATCGCTAAACTTCATTAAGTCCAATCCCAAAATCTCAAGCGTGTCATATACTCGATCCACTTGAGTATATGATCACCAATTTTGGTACCCTCTTCCATCCTACATTTGAATAACAACAGAGACACCATATGCTTCTCATTTCTTCGAAGAAAATGAGAATAGAAGCTAAATCCATTTTTTGGCACGCTGTCGCAGTAATGGTGCCATTGATGCAACACAATGTACTAGTCATTTCTGCTTTTGCATGATGTGTATGCTTCACATATACATACCTAGTCTCATCGATAGAACTATCAGTAGGCTCTGGTGAGAAGGTTGCTCAATGGTGTATAATCTTCGCTTGACTGAAGTATATTGTTTATACTTCTATACTAGTCGAAATATTCACCATTCCTTTCTCTCCCATTCGATGATTTGTCGCAGTGATGTTGGGATCATTTTGCTCAAATTTAGTGAATCTACAAGTGCAGAAAAATACTATTATTACCATGTTCATTATTTTTGTTAATACGGTCTTTATTAAATGAAGCTCCCACTATTTTACTCAAGTCAATAGCCCTCACCTTAACTCGGGAAAGCCCGTTGGCTTTGCTAGTAGATCGAGATCCCATCATGCCCATTTCAAACCTTCGCCTTGGCGAACAAGCCAAAATGAGTTGATTAGGTAGGCCAACAAACTTAATCCACACCAGTTGATAGCTCCTACTATCAACCTCAAATGTGAAAAAGCCAACAAGCCAATCACACAATCCAATGGACACTACATGCCATCATCCTCAAGTGTGATTCTCAGTATCAGTAGAGTGGACACTACATGTCACCACGTACACACAATATGTGTACTGCTCTACTATGCCTATGACTCGTCTTTATCAACCTTCGCTTTGGCGAACAAGCAAGATCGTCATTTTAAGTCGACCCATCACCATTAAGGAAAACTCCAATGCATTTTAACCTCCCACTGGTAGAAGTGTACCCTTCGCTTTGGCGAACGAGGTTTCAACGAATAGTGGTTTGATTAAAACCATGGTGATGGAAGGCTTTCATGACTTAATATACTTTGATTGAGGGTTTTGATATTTAATGTCTCACCAGATTATTATCTTTGTTAGAATGACATTGTTTGGCATATTATTGAACATTCAACCTTATCATGCATTCTAAACAAAATACTAAAACATGCCCGTACATGGCCTAACTAAAACCGATTTCCTTGAGCCTAGAGGAATTGGTGGGTCACCTAAGGGTCCTGTAATAAACATCTTGAGTCTTCAAGTATGGTTGCCTTGTCATTTGCTCCATCTTCAAGTACATTACAAAAATATCGTTCTAAATTTACAATAAATAATTATACAAATCTTTACATCAATAAATTTAGAAACCTCGATTTACATTTGAGGGGAATGAGATGAGAAGAGAATGTACATCGAGAAGAGGAGAAAGACAGGACAGGCAGGTGATGAGAATGTAAAATATCATATTTACCCCCTTAATGTTTAGTCATTTATATGTATTTGTTGCATAAATGTACTCATTATTATTCTATTTTGATTTAGGATGCAAACGGAGGCGTTAATTGCAAAACGGAACTAATTAAGTGAATTTGGATAGTTTCAACGTTGTTTCGTAATCTGGGCATAACTCTCTCATCCGAGCTCCGATTGAGATGATTCAAAATGTTGTGGAATGCTAAGAAATATATCTACAACTTTCATGTTTTTAGTTTGGAGAAAAAACCTCACTGAATCAAGGTTGTAATCGAGCTTGAATTTGACGCATTTGCACTAGACGTCCTGGAGCATTCTGCGTTGTCATGCAAATCAATTAGGCAGTTTATTATTGGAAGATTTGAGGACATGTGGCACGCAAGTTACAGCTCAGAATCACCACTTTACTATTTTATTTTAGGAATATATCTTATTATAAATTAATTAAAATAAAATTAGGATTAATGTTATTTTAGGATATTAGAATATTTCTTTTAGGAGATTTAGGGGGATTCAAATACTTGAACTGGATTTTTGGTTAAAGGGATCAGATTAGGGTTTTTGAGGGGGACCACGCCTCTCTTTTCTCTTATCTGCAATTTTCTCTTTTGGTTTTTGGATTATGGCCATGAGCAGCNTTAATGCCATTTGACTTCTTTAAAACACTTAACCATTAAGCAATTCTATTAGGTAAATGACTAATTTACCCTTGGTGTACTTTTATGGACACTTAAATCATATGGTTTTGTATGAAAAGACCATTATACCCTTGGTTACTGTTTATGCCATTTAACCTTATCAATCAACTTTATGACCATTCTACCCTCAGTTCTCTTCAATGACATCACCCTTTACACTTTATAATGGCCACATCTCGAAATACATGTAAATTGACCATTTTACCCTTCCATTCAAAAAAGAAAATTACTTGAAAAGGTAAATTTCATACCTTAGGGCATCGGAATAATAACGTGGGGTTTACATTCCGTTAAATGGCTTGAAGCCATGAAATCTAATATGGACTCAATGTACCAGAACCAAGTATGGTCTCTGGTGGATCCACCTGAAGGGGTAAAACCCATAGGGTGTAAATGGGTCTTCAAGAAAAAGACTGACATGAGTGGCAAGGTGCGTACCTATAAGGCACAACGGTTACCAAAGGTTTCAAACAAATTCATGATATTAACTATAAAGAAACTTTTTTGCTGGTTGCCATGATTAAGTCCATCCAGATTATGATTACGATTGCTGCATATCACGACAATGAAATTTGGCAGATGGATGTCAAATAGCTTTCTTAAACGAAAACCTTGAAGAGGATGTGTATATGACACAACTTGATGGTTTCGTTCTTGATGGATAAGCTGATAAGATATGCAAGTTACAAAGGTCCATTTATGGACTCAAGCAAGCTTCAAGGAACTGGAACATTCATTTTGATAAAGCCGTAAAACAATTCAGTTTCATCAAGAAGGAAGATGAGCCCTGTGTTTGCAAGAAAGTAAGTGGAAGCACAGTGGCATTCTTGGTGTTGTATGTCGATGACACACTTCTGATCGAGAATGATATACCAAACTTGTAGTCGATAAAGACCTGGTTATCTAAGTGCTTCTCCATGAAGGACTTAGGAGAAGTAGCCTACATCCTCTGAATAAAGATCTACCATGATAGATTACATAGGTTGCTCGGCCTAAGTCAGAGTACATATGTACACAAGATATTGAAGAGATTCAATATAGAGGAATCCAAGAAGGGATTTCTTACGATGTCACATGGTGTCTATCTCTCCAAGGATTTGTGTCCTAATACACATGATGAGAAAGATAGAATGAAGAGGATCCCATATGCATAAGCAATTGGATCCATCATGTATGCCATGTTTGTTAGTAAACGGTCCCGTATATGCAGCGGAAACAAAACAAAAAATTAATGTAGAGATCGTTTACATGAGCCAAGATCAAGGGTCTAATTTTACAATTCATATTAAATAAAATCTGCAGAAAAATAAATCTGAGTTTAAAGAAAACAAACGCACGTTGGAGGCTCCTCCAAATTTGTCGACAAATGTTTTGCTACCGATCCAAGTTTAGGATCGAACCTGCATAGTCCACACGAAGACAATCTCAAAAGAACCAAAGAGGGATTTGCTAGATCCTCTTTGGCTTCAAGATTAAAAAGAAAGCAAATTAATAGAATTGATTTTAGGCCAAAACCCAAATCTAGCGTGGGAGGAGATGGGGCTGCTGTGTGTGTTTTAATTTCAAAGAGAAAATCAATTCATTCAATTAATTAACACACACTTTTCCATTTATAGTTAATTAAGTTGCCCTAATCCCATACGGAACAGGCTTGGGCTCCAACCCAAACGCCCCATGTTGCCAAACACTCCCAATTTAATATTTTTATTTTTTTCCATCATTATCTCAATTAAAATCAATTAATATATATATTTAAATAATATTATAACATTTAACAATAATTATAATATATTAAAATATGTGCGAACACACATTTAAACGTAATTTCAATTATTTAATTTTTCTAACAAATTAAATAAAGGCTACGACTCAGCAAATTTAATTGCACTGTGAAATTACCAAAATACCTTTTCGCCTTAAAAGATGAAAACATCATTCTTTCTTCTTGGATCTTAAATTGTCTTATATGTGTGTTACCCATAGGCTCCTCATCATATCGGCAATGTATAGTATCGCAATTAACACCAATTAATCGTCACTAATAACAGACTAAGATTGGCCCCTAGCAAGGCACATGGCCACCCGATAGATTCGGATTCAGCAAAGTAGCTACTTGTCAACGATATGGTCACATGCAATTCGATCCTTTCATCATACGTTATCTCAATGAGACGAAGGCATAGAAATAGTGTCAACCTTCGGTTACTCTCGATATTATATTCAGTTTCTAGACCAATGACCTGTATTATAAACTGGATAGAGCAACAACTCAATCCCACTGTGGCCACAGTTTTAGTGTATTGCCATATACTGAATTGCGTTGTGAGATAACTTTTTCCATACCCGGGAGTGATGAATCCTCTGTCAATCACCATAGTCTTGATACACTTCTGATGCAGCCAATCATCACCATATTGACAAGCTCTGAAAAGAACTGCGTTAGGCTAGTGTCAAACTATCCAATTGGTGCACAAGGCGCTCTGGTGATCTCAAGTCTAGGATCACATGCCCCACATTCGTTAGAGGATTTGTTCCATAGACACTAGGGTTACCATCCATATGGATCCTTGGTGGGTTAGTCCAGTGAACTTGGCGGTGTAATCGCCTACAGCAAGCACCCATGTGTTGCACCAGGTTGTCACCAAACAACCTTGACAAGTGAGATCAGTCACTGCCTTTCAACAGGGTCGTTCAACACTATGATAGCCTTACCGTATATCTGTGTGCTTACTTCAGAATAATACTAGGGCTACAGACATTTCTAGAATGGCCACCATATGTGTCACTAGGGTTCTCACTATCAAGATTTGAAAACATGATGCCTCGTCACGGTTCTACCCTTCTAAGGACATATATCAATACATATTGCATAATAATGATTTACACGATATAGTATAAAATGCCTTTTTATTGATAATGAACATTATTACAAAGAGTCAATTCCACAATAATTGATTGGCTCTAGGGCACCTACTCCAACAATCTCCCACTTGCACTATAGCCAATCATTCATGCACTCAACACTGAATGACCCAAGTGCCTGCACTATAGCCAGTCATTCATGCACTCAACATTGAATGACCCAAGTGCCCATCGCTTCTGCTACAACAGAAACTTTAATAGTGGGTTGTAAAACCCCCTCCAGTCAGGTATCCTCGAATATCCTCAAAGAGAATCCGAGGATACATGTCTGGAGACGAGTTGTATTTAGAAAAAATCTGTATAAGGATAATAATAATAATATCAAAACATGATAAAATGTCACGCAGGATCCAAACTTATAATTTACAAACTTAAGAAATTACACAATCAAAACATATTATAGGGTGGAAGCTTCCAGGGTATCACAAATATTTATCATTTACATTATTATATCAAGATAAAACATCTAGATGAAAATAATCATTTCCCCTCACGTGTAGTCCTGCTGTCTCTAGCATCCCTCGCTTTCTGTCTACCTGCAAAGCAATCAACAATGAAGGGTGAGCGCTAATCGCTCAGTAAGGAATGATCTGTTTCATTCTAAATGTACTATTGTCTTTATTTAAACATATTTGTTAACACACCACTTACCTTTAAATCTAGGTGTGCTTCCCTTTTCTTACTAATTCTTATGCTTTTCATATTTATCCATGGCTATATAAACATCAATGTGTACACATAATAAGAGTATGTAAAATAGTACACACACATACAATTCATGACATAATATCTAAAATCATCTAACAGAGTATAAATCATCTCATGATGTAAATAACATCATAACTCCTGTAATGCAACTAAATGCATAGAAACATTTACATCTAGCCGATCGGACTTTTTAGCATCTTAAGCACTTCATATCATCTTGCCTCAAGTTCATCTAGAGTTCATATCATTGGGAGGCGTGCTTATGTGTATTTAACATCTAAAGCATTTATTTATCTTTCTCTCATCTAGCCTCAATTCATCTAGAGCTCATATCATCGGGAGGCATGCTTACGCGTTATTTAGCATCTAAAGCATATGTTCATCATTCCAATCAGAATACGAGGATATGCTAACGCGTTAAATAGCATCTAAAGCATATATTCTAGCCTCAAATTCATCTAGAGTTCATATCATCGAGAGGCATGCTACACGTTATTTAGCATCTAAAGCATATATCATCTTTCTCAACTAGTATACGAGGATATGTTACTGTTTTCCATCACGTCTATATGCATCTCTATCATGTCTATTTGCATCTCAACATCTTAGGCATGTAAATACATATTTTGGTGAGCTTAACTTTTAATTCATCTAGGATTATATCCATTTACATTACCTCTTGCTCACATACATCATCTTAAAACATGTATTACATTGCAACTTCATGCCATTTCATAACATTAATCATGTATTAACATCATGACCATGTATATCTTTCAAATATCATCTAACTGATGGGTAAACATTAGTACATGGCATACTTACAATAATACATTAATAATCAATTCATAATCATAAGAATTGATTATGTTAAATCTTAAACTTTAATAACCAGTTTATGCTCAGGCCATTTTCCATCCTTTTCTCAAACAATTGGTCTTGGAAAACATAAAAGTTATAGGTCTGTGTCTTAGCTTTCTAATCTCAAGAATCATCTCATTTAGATTTTTAAATAAAGTTATGGTCAAATACTGAAGTAGGGTTAACAAAACCCCTAAGCCACTAAATCCGAATTTTCATATTTACTATGCCACATCAATCCTATTAACATTAACCAATAGGTAATTATGGGTCAAATAAACTCCCCTTAATAGGCTTTAACATCTTAAAGGAAGTGTAAAATCTCATTCCCATAATCATCCATTATTGCATAACAGTAAGCTAATGCAAACAACACATCAAACACTTCTAATAGCAACCATTCAACACCATGTGGCTCCATACTACAAGTTTTGCCACAATCAGCATCTACACTTCATTTTCTTCAATCAAACATAACAACTCATAAAACATAAATAGCCATAAACTTCATGTATAATGAATTCAAGGCAATAAGTAGAATAAATAAGTTCAACTACACTTGCCATCAACTAATTCTATGCCTTAAAGCTTTAATTTAAGGTTTCATAAAAATCTACAACCCTAGCATAAACCAAAGTCATGGGAGGTTCTTCCTTACCTTTTTAAAGACTTCTCCAACAAATCCTTTGCCTTTGACTTCTTTTACACCTTAATCCTACATATATAACATTATACCTCACATCTACTTCAAATCTCAAATCACATCAAAACTAAAGTTTTAATCCTTACCTAAAACCTTCTAATTGAAGATCCAAGGCTCTATCTTGTTTCTTGAAAAATTATGCAAAACTCCTTGAAAACCTAGAGAAAGAAAGCTTGTTTCATGGAAGATTTGAGAGAAAATGGAAGAAATGTTGAAGAAAGGCTCTCTCCTTTGGCTTGAACGAATTTCATCTCATTTATAGGAAATATTTCATTTATTTTCCAAATTATGCAATTGGCCCAATTATTTAATTGTATAACTCATAAGTCCTTAATCTTCATATAAGGGCATTTTGGTCATTTCACACTAGACATAATTATTACTTAATTAATACCATTAAGCAATGAAGCCTACTCATCCTTGACTTTTTCAATGCTTATCCATAGGCAAAATAACCATTTTGCCCCTAAGCCTCTCTATGGATAATTGATTCATACCGTTCCAAAGAATTGACTATTTTGCCCTTAATTAGATTTTATGCTTTTTAACATAAAATTAACATCTAAAGGACTAATTTGAGTTAGGAACATACCTTTGATATTGGGTATTACATGGGTTGGTAGGTATTTTGAAAATCTGACATTCCCTTTCTTATCAATCCTTTAGATTAGACTAAATCAATAAGTAAGTGTTTGGATATTGGTGGACCGTGATTTCTAGCCATGACAATGGCTCGGTTGTTATCACAGTATAACTATAATGGATTGGCAATGCTTGAAATCAAATCAAGTTCAGTAATGAACTTCTTGGTCCAAAACTACCTACATGGCTGCATTAAATAATGCGAATACTAGCATCAAATGTAGAATCCATTGCAGTACACCAATTTGAGCTCTGCAGTCACTGCAATTATATTGAGACAAAATGTGTAATCCCAAATTGTGAACTATAATCATCCTTTTCCCGTTTGGAAATAGCATCACTATTCTCTCAGTAAGCTCATCTTTCCTCCATAATCCAAGAATATATATTCTTAAGCCTTTTCAAGTACTTAAGAATGTCCATTGACACTCACCCAGTGTCATTTACTTAGATTTAGTTGATATCTTCTACTAGTGCTGAATGCACATAAGACATCAATCTAAGTACATAACATATTCCTCACTTGAGCCTGATTGATATCCACTACAAGTGCTGAATGCACATTAGATATCAATCTTAGCATACAAGATGGATCCACTAGCTAAAAAGTGTAGGATCCTCTTCATTCTATCTCTCTCTTGTGTGGTTAAAGACACATATCTTGCAGAGATAGACACCATATGCCATCAAAAGAATCCTTTCTTGGATTTTTCTATATGAATGTGTTTCAGTACTTATCTGTGTACTCTGAATTGTTTGAGCAACCTAACGATCTATCACGATTGATCTTTATTCAAGGATGTAGGATGCTTCCCTAAGTCCTTTATGGAGAAGCACTTGGATAACCAAGTCTTTACCGATTGTAAGTTCGGTATATCATTCCTGACCAGAAGTATGTCATCGACATACAACCATGGGAACGCTATACGCTTCCACTCACTTTCTTGTAAACACAAGGCTCATCTTCGTTCTTGATAAAACCAAATTCTTTTACGACTTTATCAAAACGATGTTCCAACTCCTTGAAACTTGCTTGAGTCCATTAAGGATCTCTGCAACTTGCATACCTTATTAGCTTGACTATCAAGAACGAAACCATCAGGTTGTGTCATATACACATCCTCCTCAAGGTTTCCGTTCAGGAAAGCAGTTTTGACATCCATTGCCAAAACTCATAGTCATGATATGTAACAATTGCAAGTATAATCCGGTGGATTTAATCATGGCAACCGGCGAAAAGGTTTCTTCATAGTCAATGCCATGAATTTGTTTGAAACCTTTGCAACCAGTCGTGCTTATAAGTATGCACGTTGCCATCCCGTCAGTCTTCTTCTTGAAGACCCATTTACACCCTATGGGTTTTACCTTCAAGTGGTTCACCAGAGACCGCACTTGGTTCTGGTACATCGAGTCCATCTCAGATTTCATAGCTTCAAGCCATTAATAGAATCTGGATCCGATATTGCATCTTTATAGGTTCTAGGTTCATCGTCTTGGTGGATTGTACGTCACCAATTGAGTCACGAGATAACCGTATCTCTCAGGCTCATGGCATACTTTCCCAGATCTACGTAGCTCTGTGCTACTTGAGGTGGTTCACTTTGATCCACAAGTTACAAGAGTAACCTCCTCATGATGCTCAACCACTTCTTGTGGCACATCATTCCATCCTTCGTCTAGTATATCTTGTGGTTCTAGAACTTCATCGAGTTCTACTTTCTCCCACTAGTACTCTTAAAAATATTCCTTTCCAGGAAGACACAGATCGAGCAACAAAATTTTGCGCTCTTCTGGGTGGTAGAAATAGTATCCTTTGGTCTCCTCTGGATACCCCACAAATATACATACAGGATTTTGGGCCCAGCTTGTTCAAAGTCAATTTCTTAACATAAGCTTCACAACCCCAAATCCTTAGATAAGACAAGTTGGGGTTCACCACTCCATAGCTCATATGGAGTTCTATCTACAGACTTGACAGCACACGGTTCAAAAGTGAGTCACATTCTCTAGGGGATAACCCTAGAACGGCAGGTAAATCACTAAAACTCATCATGGACCTAACCATATCAAGTAAGGTCCTGTTCCTCCTTTCCGACACTCCTTTGTGTTGGGGTGTATAAGGAGGGGTGAGTTGTGATACTATCCCACATTCCTTCACGTATGTTTAGCTCAACTTGCCAAGGTTGGCAAGTTGTCATTTTGAGATTTCTTTATTGTCTTCCTTAAGAACATATTATTATGAAAAAGTTCCATAAAGAATATAATTTATACACAGGACAATAATCCATAGTAAACAAATATTCTCATTTGTCCTATGTGGACACAAGAAATATAATTTCTGGAAACTGAAGAAAAATGATAATAATCACAAGTTCCAAGAAACAAGTCCATCGGCTAAATTAGACGATAAGTCTATAGCAAATGTAGCAGCACGTGCTTCATTTCAACGGTAGGTCCACCTCTCCCTCGGCGAGCAATCTACTCTACTGTAGTTCCTACACATCATCCAAATGTGAGTACCACATTTGTGTCAACTAGATGTTTACGGGAGAAGTTAATCTCAATAACGTACCTAACAAAGAAGTAACATTTTTCTTCCTTTTTGCTAGGAAGGCCTTGCAATGTTTCCTCCAGTGGCTAGGATTCCCACAGTGAGGACAAACGCCTTTCCTTTTTGCAACAGTTCTTTCCATCGACTTCTAAGCCCTTTCCTCTTCACTTGAGTTGGCTTCAACCAAGTCAATGTTTCTGACATTTTCATGCCTAACTTAGTGCCTTTAACAATCCAGAAGTCGAAAAGAGTATTCTTGTTATCTTCCTCACTAGAGTCAAGACGAGTTGAGAATAAGAATCTGGAAAGACTGTAATATTAGGTTATCGCTAAACCTTCATTAAGTCCACATCCCAAAATCTCAAGCTGTTCATATACTCGATCCACTTGAGTATATGATCACCAATTTGGTACCCTCTTCCATCCTACATTTGAATAACAACCGAGACACCATATGCTTCTCATTTCTTCGAAGAAAATGAAGAATAGAAGCTAAATCCATTTTTTGGCACTGCTGTCGCAGTAATGGTGCCATTGATGCAAGCACAATGTATCTAGTCATTTCTGCTTGCATGATGTGTATGCTTCACATATACATACCTAGTTCATCGATAGAACTATCAGTAGGCTCTGGTGATAGAGAGTTGCTCAATGGTGTATAATCTATCGCTTGACGAAGTATATTGTTTATACTTCTATACTAGTCAACGAAATATTCACATTCCATTTCTTCCAGTTCGATGATTTGTCGCAGTGATGTGGGATCATTTTGCTCAAATTTAAGTGAATCTACAAGTGCAGAAAAATAACTATTATTACCATGTTCATTATTATTGTTTAATACGGTCTTTTATTAAATGAAGCTCCACTATTTTACTCAAGTCAATAGCCCTCACCATTAACTCGGGAAAGCCCGTTGGCTTTGCTAGTAGATCGAGATCCCATCATGCCCATTTCAAAATTCGCCTTGGCGAACAAGCCAAAATGAGTGATTAGGTAGGCCAACAAACTTAATCCACACCAGTTGATAGCTCCTACTATCAACCTCAAATGTGAAAAAGCCAACAAGCCAATCACACAATCCAATGGACACTACATGCCATCATCCTCAAGTGTGATTCTCAGTATCAGTAGAGTGGACACTACATGTCACCACGTACACACAATATGTGTACTGCTCTACTATGCCTATGACTCGTCTTTATCAACCTTCGCTTTGGCGAACAAGCAAGATCGTCATTTTAAGTCGACCCATCACCATTAAGGAAAACTCCAATGCATTTTAACCTCCCACTGGTAGAAGTGTACCCTTCGCTTTGGCGAACGAGGTTTCAACGAATAGTGGTTGATTAAAACCATGGTGATGGAAGGCTTTCATGACTTAATATACTTTGATTGAGGGTTTGATATTTAATGTCTCACCAGATTATTATCTTTGTTAGAATGACATTGTTTGGCATATTATTGAACATTCAACCTTATCATGCATTTAAACAAAATACTAAAACATGCCCGTACATGGCCTAACTAAAAACGATTTCCTTGAGCCTAGAGGAATTGGTGGGTCACCTAAGGGTCCTGTAATAAACATCTTGAGTCTTCAAGTATGGTTGCCTTGTCATTTGCTCCATCTTCAAGTACATTACAAAAATATCGTTCTAAATTTACAATAAATAATTATACAATCTTTACATCAATAAATTTAGAAACCTCGATTTACATTTGAGGGGAATGAGATGAGAAGAGAATGTACATCGAGAAGAGGAGGAAGACAGGACAGGCAGGTGATGAGAATGTTAAATATCATATTTACCCCCTTAATGTTTAGTCATTTATAGTATTTGTTGCATAAATGTACTCATTATTATTCTATTTTGATTTAGGATGGCAAACGGAGGCGTTAATTGCAAAACGGAACTAATTAAGTGAATTTGGATAGTTTCAACGTTGTTTCGTAATCTGGGCATAACTCTCTCATCCGAGCTCCGATTGAGATGATTCAAAAGTTGTGGAATGTAAGAAATATATCTACAACTTTCAGTTTTTAGTTTGGAGAAAAAACCTCACGAATCAAGGTTGTAATCGAGCTTGAAATTGACGCATTTGCACTAGACGTCCTGGAGCATTCTGCGTTGTCATGCAAATCAATTAGGCAGTTTTATATGGAAGATTTGAGGACATGTGGCACGCAAGACAGCTCAGAATCACCAATTTTCTGTTTTATTTTAGGACTTTATCTTATTTTCAATTAATTAGATCAAATTAGGATTAATGTATTTTAGGATATTAGAAATTTCTTTTAGGAGTTTAGGGGGATTCAAATTTGAACTGGATTTTTGGTTAAAGGGATCAGATTAGGGTTTTTGAGGGGGACCACGCCTCTCTTTCTTTCGCATTTCTCATCTTTGGTTTTTGGATTATGGCCATGAGCAGCTAAAACTTTTGTAACTTGGTCGTCGGAAACGGAGACCTCGGAATCAACAACTGTGAGATTAATCTATTTTATTTTAGTGTTCAATTTTTGTGTTTGAGTATTGAATGTTATTCTGCATATCTTATGATTGATGCATTAATTACTAGGAGGCCTACTAGTGTATTATTTGTTGCAATCTACTGCTAAGTTTGATATCAAATCCGTAATTGTTTGATCCCTCTAACGTGAGAGCAATTAGGGTTAATAATTGCTGCGTCAGGAATTAGTAATCTTAAGAAGAACATCAACTAAATTAAATACAACCGCTTGTGTTTGTGTTGTTTAGCTTCATCGATTTCTCTAATTCTTAAGGCTGCCATTGATAAATCTTAGCGCTTGTCTAGGGTTGTTTAATGGTAAGATTAATTAAGATCGCTTGTTCCTAATTAATTACAATTAAGGAGAGATAGGAAATAATTCCAACGGTGAATATTCAAAGTAAGAATTGATTTACTTTTGCATCAATGATCAGCTGTAAGGTTCTGATGGTGGATGTTGATGGAGACCAAGTTTCGTTATATTAATTGATTTCGAATTGAATTGTTTTGTTTTTGTTTTTGTTTTTTTTTTTTTTTTTTGGCTAAGATTGTTTTTTGTTTTACTCAAACCCCCTAGCCTTATTCACATCAGAGAAAATTCGGCTAGACACTCTCTGTGGGATCGACTCTTGCCACCCTATTTACAGTCAGTAGTTAGGTTAGGAAGGTTTTAATCTTGGTTGCTACGACAGCACACCAGCAAGCTATTTAATAAATAATACAACCAACATACCCAAAATATTTTAAAACATTCCACCTTAGGTCTAAGGCTCAGTACCAGGCACATGCAATATACAAACAAGTACAAGCATACATTTCAAAAACAATCAATTTTTGAAATTTGGGGTTAATCTTTACCCCTGATAATTTGCAGATCTATAGTTTGGTCCAAAAGTTTTGAAACTTTGCATTTTAGCCTATGCACTCGGAAGTGCACTCCTGCGCTGATGAGTTAGATCGCCACGCGTGCAGTGATACTTTACGTTCACACTTAACGCACCTTCGTCGCGGCGATTTGGTACAACGCCCATCCTAAGGATGATCGTTGCGTGAGCGCTGGTTTCGTCACCAGGCCGTAGCAAGCGTACATAGATCTGTAGCTCCCGATCTGTTCATACAGTAACCAAAAACACTCTAAACGGATTTTGCAATCAATTAACCCATTCATCTCAACAAAAATCCATCATGCATTAAATCAAAATTGCAGTTCCAACAAATCAGATTAATTGATTAATCAATTTCTCAAAAAACATGATTTAAGGCCGATTTTATAAGGAAGATTATATCATCAAATACATGTTATCAACCATCCAAATAAAAATTGTAAAATTCAGTACCCTAGGCTCGGAACCACTGTCAGTAAACGGTTCCGTATACGCAGCGGAAACAAACAAAAAATTAATGTAGAGATCATTTACATGAGCCAAGATCAAGGGTATAATTTTACAATTCATATTAAATAAAATTGCAGAAAAATAACTTGAGTTTAAAGAAAACAAACACATGTTGGAGGCTCCTCCAAATTTGTCGACGAATGTTTTGCTACCGATGCAAGTGTAGGATCGAACCTGCGTAGTCACATGAAGACAATCTCAAAAGAACCAAAGAGGGATTTGCTAGATCCTCTTTGGCTTCAAGATTAAGAAGAAAGCAAATCAATAGAACTGATTTTAGGCCAAAACCCAAATCTAGCGTGGGAGGAGATGGGGCTGCTGTGTGTGTTTTAATTTCAAAGAGAAAATCAATTCATCAATTAATTAACACACACTTTTATTTATAGTTAATCTAGCGTGGGAGGAGATAGGGTGCTGTGTGAGATAACTTTTCCGTACCCGGGAGTGATGAATCCTCTGTAATCCACCATAGTCTTGATACAATCCATTGATGCAGCCAATCACCACTGTATTGATAGCTCTGAAAAGAACTGCGTTAGGCTAGTGTCAAACTACACCAATTGGTGCACAAGGCGCTCCGGTGATCTCAAGTCTAAGGATCACATGCACCACCATTCGTTAGAGGATTTGTTCCATAGACACTGGGGTTACCATCCATATGGAATCCTCTAGTGGGTCAGTCTAGTGAACTTGCTGCCGTGTAATCGCCTACAGCAAGCACCCATGTGTTACACTAGGTTGTCACCAAACAACCTTAACAAGTGAGATCAATCACTGCCTTTCGATAGGGTCATTGAACACTATGATAGCCTTACCTTATTATCTGTGCATTTACTTCAGAATAATACTAGGGCTACAGACGTTTCTAGAATGGCCACCATATGTGCTCATAAGGTTCTCACTATCAAGATTTGAAACACTTGATACCCTCGTCACGGTTCTACCATTCTAAGGACATATATCAATACATATTGCAATAATAATGATTTACGCGATATAGTATAAAATGCTTTTTTATTGATTAATGAACATTATTACAAAAAGTCAATTCCACAATAATTGATTGGCTCCAGAGCACCTACTCCAACAATGTTGTGTACTTGGATTGATGTCTCATGTGTATTAAGCACTTGTAGTTGATATTAATCGGATCCAGATGAGCATCACTAGATGGATGTCAGGATCATCCTTAAGTACTTGAAAAGGACTAAGGACATGTTCTTGGTTTATGGAGGCGAAAATGAGCTCACTGTAAGAGGATACAGTGATGCTAGTTTTCAAATAGACAAGGATGATTATCGATCGTAGTCGGGCTTTATATTTTGTCTCAAGGAAGCTATAGTGAGTTGAAAAAGCTCAAAGCAAAGTATTGTAGCAGATTCTACAACTAATACTAAGTATAGCACATTATCTAATGTAGCCGTGGAGGCGGTTTGGATCAAGAAGTTCATTACTAAACTTGATGTGGTTCCAAGCATTTCTAATCCAATAAAGATCTACTACGACAATAATGGAGCCATTGCTATGGCCAAGGAACCATGGTCTCACTAGTGATTTAAACACATACTTAGTTGATTCAATCTGATTTAAGAACTCGATCAGAGAGGGGATGTGCAGATTTGCAGAATACTTACTAACCAACTGCTGAAGTTTCTATTGCAGCAGGAGCATGATGGTCACTTAGCATCATTTGCTATTAAATACATGAATGATAGGCTACAGTGTAAGTGGGAGATTGTTAGAGTTGGTGACCTAGAGCCATTCAATTATTGTAGTATTGACTTTTTGTAATCATGTTTTATTATCAATAAAAGGCATTTATCTATATCATATAATCTGATTATATTAGTATACGAAAATGGTATATGTCCATAGGTTGGTAGAACCGTGACAAGGGCATCAAGTTTTTGAAATCTCGACAGTGAGAACCCTATGAGCACATATGGTGGCCATTCTAGAAACGTCCATAGCCCCAGTATTATCCTGACCTAGGGCACATATAATACGGTAAGGCTATCATAGTGTTGGACTATCCTATCGAAAGGCAGTGACAGATCTCACTTGTCAAGGTTGTTTGGTGACAACCTAGTGCAACACATGGGTGGTTGCTATAGGCAAGTTCACCGAACCGAACCACCAGAGGATTCCATATGGATGGTAACCTTAGTTTCTATGAAATAAATCCTCTAACGAATGGTGGTGCATGTGATACTAGGTTTGAGATCATCGGAACACCTTGTACACCGATTGGTGTAGTTTGACACTAGCCCAACGTAGTTCTATTCAAAGCTATCAATACAGTAGTGATTGACTACATTGAGGAGTGTATCAAGACTACGGTGAATCGATTAGAGGATTCATCACTCCCGGGTACGGGAGAAATTATCTCACTGAATAATTTGGTAGATGGCAACAACATTAAATCTGTGGTCACAGTGGGATTGAGTTATAGCTCAATCCAATCTATTCCCATCATTGGTCCAATAAACGGATATCGAGATATCAAGGATATCTGAGGTTGTCACTACTTCTATACCTCGACCTTGATAACATAATCGATGATGAAAGGATTGAATTGCATGGTAACCATATCGTTGATAGGTAGCGATTTCAGTAAATCTGAATCTATTGAGTGGCCATGATGCTTGACTAAAGGCCAATCTTGGTCTATGTCAAGTGGGATGATTGATTGATTGTCAATCATGATACTATTCATTATCGATACGAAGAGGAGCCTTCGAGTCACACACATAGAAGACAGATTAAGAACATAATTCGTTAGGGTATTTTCATCATTTATGATGAAAGAGTATTTTTGTCATTTATGATGAAAGGACATTTTGGAAATCTCACAGTGCAATTAAATTTGCCGAGGTTGTTGCCTAAATTTAATTTCATATGGAAATTAAATTAGTGAGATTATGTATATTTAAATATATTTAATATTTAAAAAAAACATAATATATATATATATAATATAATATATAATATATATATGTATGTATGTATGTAGATATTTAAATATAAAGGATATTATATAATATTAATATTAATAATATGAAATTCAAATTTGGTTTTTAAATTTGAATTGAATTGAATTTAAATACAATGGATATTATCTAATATTAATATTGATAATATGAAATTCAAATTTTGGTTTTTAAATTTGAATTAGAAATTCCATGTTTGGTTGCAAGGGGAATCCATTCCAAATTGGAATAAGTTGTTTCCTATTCCAATTGGAATAGATGACTATTCCAAGTCGGAATGGGATTTTAGTGTGCACTATTTACGTGCAATTAAAATTAAATCATTTAATGATTGAGTTGCAAAATTGAAACCCTAGCCACTCTTTGCTCTCTCTAAAAAATGTCACCCTCTTTTTTGAGGAAAACAATTTTTCTTTCCAAGAAAAATTATGCTGTGATTTGTTCTTGTAGGTGAGTGATCTTAGCCTAGAAGTCTCTTATCGACTGTAGTCCTGTCTTCGTGTGGATACTGGGAGTGCACTTCTATTTTAAAGTGGCTTGCAAATCCAACATCAAATTGAATGAGCCTCCAATGCTGGTACGATAAATTTTCTTTGATTTGATTTCTTTTATGCAAAATAATGTAATCATTGTAAGGATCATGGGTTAAAGGTTAGCATATCTTGAATAAATTTTTTAAATTCTACTGCGTAATGGATCTGTTAACTTACACCACCATTATTTCTTCTTCATAGTATTCTATCCATGGTGGAGGCCTTGGGGGCAAGGATGTTTTGACAATTTCGGTTTGGTTCATGGTTAGGTGGGACGTGTTCTTGGTTGGTTTGGTGTTTGTTTAAGTTTTGGGCTTCTAAGAGTCGAAAAATCATGTTCATTTGGTCTTTAAGCTCATTCATTTCTTCTCTTACCTAATGCTGGCAAACTCCCATAGTGGGGGTGGTGAGGATGAGCTGGTCTTCTTAGACATAATGTAGTGGCAAGTGTTTTGAGAAAGTGTTTGGGATAGGTTTGGTAAATGTGTTTTGGTGGTTTGGGTAAAGTGTGTTTAGTGTTTTATGGTATGGTTTACGTAGTGGTTGAGATGGTTGATAAGTGTTTAGGTAGTGTTTATAGTGCGTGATGCATGTTTGGTTAGTGTTTGTGGTTAAAATGGTACTCAGGAACTAGAAATGCAAAATCAGCATATTTGAGTTTTTCCAGCCAAACTAATGCAAATCCAACAAAATGAAATGAACAAAAGAAGAAACTCACTCACCAAGACAAGCTTTGATACCACTTGATCCATTTCTATTAGCTTAGAGTGAGTTTAAACGCTTCCAACAACTTTAAACAATATCAAATACTCAAATCGAAAACAACTTCTCTTTATATGACTAAATCGGCAACACAACAACACCCACCAAGAAAGAATTTTGGCCAACACAAATAACAAAATGAACTTACACAAGATAACACTAAACAAATGCCAAATAATCCAAGGCCTAAAGGAAATACCACCAATCCTTTGGCAAAGATTGGATAAAGGAAGAACAAATCTCTAAGAGATTCAATTTTTCATTCAAAAAGTCTAGGTTACAATAAAGAAAATTCGGCCTTATATATGGCCTTACAAAAGATGCCACAAGATGCAATCTTGTCCATTCAATAGACATCTAACCTAAACAAGACATAATCAAGGCCTTACATATGGTGGCCAAGCTCAAATATGAAATTACAATAAAATGTGCAAAATGATATCCTAAAATCTCCCAAGCTAGACAACATGGATCATTGCAAAACAAATGACTTTCCCAAGGGGGAAAGGGACAAGGAGCCGCCCACAAGTGTCATAACTTGTTTTTTCCGAAAATAGAAAGACTTGAGCCACATTCCAAAGACATGTTTTGTCTCCTCATTAAATGCTCTAATGGCTCCCATGTGAACTAATTGCATCCTTTGACCATGTTTTCCCTCCAAATGAGTTACTTGAATCCTGTAAAACCAAATGATACCTAAAAGTTGGGTTTGGGCTAAAAAAACTCACTAATCACATGAGTGGGGTGAATTCAGCTTAAGTTGGGCTTCCAAAACTCATCTTGCACAACTTCTTCCCTTGGGCCAAATCCTTGCAATTGCTTTGCTTCTTGTTTTCATCTTGGGCTAGATTGATTTTAAATACTTCAATGGCTTTTCCTTTGGTTTCCTCTTGATCCATAAGAAGTTTGGTGGCTGGTTTCTTATCAATTTCATATTGCAATCAAGCTTTAATTCCATTTAGTATCGATTGTGCTTTGAATTCGTTTTATTGTGTAATTGGTTGATTGAATGATACACGTTGATGGAATGTATTCGTTAGCGTTGTACCAACTAGTGGTATTAATTTGTAGAGCTTTTGGTTATTCGATGATAGTCTTTAGCCAATCGATCTCTAATAGAGTCATTAGAGAGACATGATAGATGATAATCCTAGGATTATACTGTTTTATCTATGCTTTTTGGCTGGATTTTGGACACTTCTTCTTAATTTTGTGCCTGAATTGCAACTTAATTTCATATATTTTACGTTTCAGGTCAAAACGTGCAGCTAGAGCAAAAACTGATCGAAATTGAATTTCTGGACCCAGAATCAAGCGAATTTCATGAATTGGGAAAGTTCTGATGCGGATTCGAAGCACTATGAAGCTTGTTTCTATTGGGGATCACTAAGATTGAAGATTCAAGCAAAGAAGCAAGCGGAGGACAGTTTTGTAATTTCAAAAAAGTTTGTTGCGGTGAAGTTTATTCTTCGCCGCGTCAAAAACTGCAATTTTTTGTTTTTTAAAATAGTGTGTTTTAATTGTTTGGGATGAGTCTTAGGGTTTTGGGGTTGACTATTTAAGAGGGACTTGGTTATTTTGGAAAGGATTCGACACTTTTTAGAAAGGGAGGAGAAAATTAGAGATTGGAAGCCTTTGGGTTCATCAAATAGGGAAGAATTTATTCTCTTTTTGTTATTCCAGCATGTTGAGTTCTGTTTTTATAGCTTTTCTTTTGATTTGCTTTATTTTTAGTATGAACTAACTCACTTTTGGGTTAGGGTTTTGATGTAATTGAGATTTTAATGTCTAATCAATAAATTGATGTTGCTTTCATATTTTATTGCTTGGATTATGTATTTATTCTTATTCTAATTGAAATTAATTGTTGAACATGATGAGACTAAGAAGTGAATCATGTATTAGCTTCTTAGAGTAATTACCATTGATTGATTAAACGCTAGAGATAGGTTCGAAGATCCACAAAATCAATTTATGATTCCACTTAGCTTAACGGACTTGGAACTATTGACCTTCATTTTGTTGGGTGCGGAAGTTTAATAGGGATAAGTAGGAAAACATAGCCTGAGAAGGTGTGTTTTACAGGTTAGGGTGTCTGATTTCTAATCCTTGCATGTGAACTTAGAAGCAACAGAAATTGTAGATTAAATCATAAAATCCTAGTGAAGTCAAAACCCTAACCGCTTTGTCTTAATTGATATCTTCTTGAATTGATATTGCTTTCATTAGATTTTAATTTACGTTGTGGATTTTGTTTTAACTTCAGCAAATCCAACCATTTTTCGTTTACTCCAACTTGATACAAATTAGGAAAATTAGAACTTCACACGCAATCCTCGTGGGAACGATACTTTACTCATCATTCTATTACTTGTTGCGACTAGTGCACTTGCTACATATTGCATGTTGTAAAAATATTGCATCAATAGATTATACTTAGATATAGTCTTTAACCAATCATTCTATGATTAAATTACCAGAGAGGTAGGATAGATTATACCTAGATTGCCGAAAGAACATCTTTTGATTTGCCTAGCCTTGTAGGTTTAAGAAGTCTGAGAGCGAGGCGAGGAATTGTGGGAGTTAGTCTTGGGTTGAACCGAATCTGAAGGGGCAACACCTTTAATATCCAATTTTAGTTAGCAAATAATTTTATGCTCTTAATTACTTGCAATTAATTAGTATCTTTAGATTTCAGTTAATTCAAAATACTTGATTTCCATTTCGTTAACTCAAATATGCATTAGGTCGTTAGTCTTGCTCCTTGTGAATTTGCTGACCACTAACTACAGTAATTAGGATTAATTTGTTAGTTGTGACAACCAGCTTGACAAATACAGGGGCTATGGATGTTTCTAGAATTGCCACCATATGTGCTCATAGGGACTTATAATCAAAATTTAAAACATTTGATACCTTCGTCACAGTTTTTCCATTCTAAGAACACATATCATAACATAAATAATATGAATTACATGATATAAAAAACTTTATTAATTGATAAACATGATATACAAAGAGTCAATTACATAATTATGATTGGCTTTAAGGCACCAACTCTAACATCATGGCCATCGAATAGATAGTGATTCAGTGAAAACTATAACCTATCAATAGTATGGTTATTGTATAATGAAATCGTTTCATCATCTGTTATCTCATCAAGGCCGAGGCATAGAAATATTGTCATCCTTGGATTTGATCTTTGATATATTGGTATTTGGCCAAACTTAAATTGGATTGAGCGACAACTTCATCCTATTATAGCCACAGATTTCTAATCATTGCCATTAACCAAACTGCGCAATGAAATAATGACTCTCATACCTAGGAGTGATGAATCCTTTGTTGCTCTACCATAGTCTCAATATACTTTTTGATGTAGCCAATCACTACCGTTCTGATAGACCTACCAAAGACTACTTTGGGCTAGTGTCAAACTACACTAATAGATACACAAGACGCTTCAGTGATCTCAAATCTAAGGATCACATGTACCACCAACCATTAGAGGATTTATTCCATAGACACTGGGGTTACTATATGCATAGAATCCTCTAGTGGGTCATTCCAGTGAGCTTATAATCGACAAGTAGTCATGTGTCGCACCAGGTTGTCACCTGTAATACCCAAGATATCAAAGGTATGTTCCTAACTCGAAATAGTCCTTTAGATGTTAATTTTATGTTAAAAAGCATAAAATCTAACTAAGGGCAAAATAGTCGATTCATTTGAAACAGTATGAATCAATTATCCATAGAAAGGCATTAGGGGTGAAATGGTCATTTTGCCTATGGATAAACATTGAAAAAGTCAAGGATGAGTAGGCTTCATTGCATTTAATGACATTAACTAAGTAATAATTATGTCTAGTGTGAAATGACCAAAATGCCCTTATATGAAGAATTAAGGACTTATGAGTTATACAACTAAAATAATTGGGCCAATTGCATAATATTGAAAAATAAATGAAATATTTTCCTATAAATGAGATGAAATTCGTTCAAGCCAAGGGAGAGAGCCTTTCTTCAACATTTCTTCCATTTTCTCTCAAATCTTCCATGAAACAAGCTTTCTTTCTCTAAGTTTTAAAGGAGTTTTGCTTAATTTTTCAAGGAGAACAAGATAGGAGCCTTGGATCTTCAATTTGAAGGGTTTAAGGTAAGGATTAAAAACTTTAGTTTTGATGTGATTTGAAGATTTGAGGTAGATGTTGAGGTATAATGTTATATATGTAGGATTAAGGTGTAAAAGAAGTCAAAGGCAAAGGATTTGTTGGAGGAAGTCTTTAAAAAGGTAAGGAAGAACCTCCCATGACTTTAGGGTTTATGCTAGGGTTTGTAGATTTTTATGAAACCTTAAATTAAAGCTTTAAGGCATAGAATTAGTTGATGGCAAGTGTAGTTGAACTTATTTATTCTACTTATTGCCTTGAATTCATTATACATGAAGTTATTGCTATTTATGTTTTATGAGTTGTTATGTTTGATTGAAGAAAATGAAGTGTGGATACTGATTGTGGCAAAAATTGTAGTATTGGAGGCCACATGGTGTTGAATGGTTGCTATTAGAAGTGTTGATGTGTTGTTTGCATTAGCTTACAATGTTATAGCAATAATGGATGATTATGGGAATGAGATTTTACACTTCCTTTAAGATGTTAAAGACTATTAAGGGGAGGTTTATTTGATCCATAAGTTAACCTATTGGTTAATGTTAATAGGAATTGATGTGGCATAGTTAATATGAAAATTCGGATTTAGTGAGCTTGGAGGTTTTGTTAACCCTGCTTCTGTATTTCGACCATAACTTGAGTTATAAAAATCGAAATGATATGATTCTTGAAGCATTAGAAAGCTAAGACACAGACCTATAACTTTTATGTTTATGCCAAGAGCCAATTCGTTTGAGAAAAGGATGGAAAATGGCCTGAAGCATAAACTGGTTATTAAAGTTTAAGATTTAACATAATCAATTCTTATGATTATGAATTGATTATTAATGTATTATTGTAATTATGCCATGTACTAATGTTTACCCATTAGTTAGATGATCTTTGAAAGATATACATGGTCATGATGTCAATGCATGATTAATGTTATGAAATGGCATGAAGATGCAATGTAATACATGTTTTAAGATGATGTATGTGAGCAAGAGGTAATGTAAATGGATTGATAATCCATAGATGAATTAAAAGTATTAAGCTCACCAAAATATGTATTTACATGCCATAAGATGTTAGAGATTCATATAGACATGATGGGAAACGTGTAAGCATATCCTCATATACGGGTTGAGGAAAGATGAATATATGCTTTAGATGCTAAATAATGCGTAAGCACGCCTCACGATGATATGAGCTCTAGATGAATTTGAGGCTAGATGATATGAAGTGCTTAAGATGCTAAGAAAATTCCGATCGGCTAGACATTAAATGGTTCATATGCATTTAGTAGCGTTACATGAGTTATGATGTTATTTACATTATGTGATGATTTATGCTCATGTTAGATGATTTTAGATGTTATGTCATGATATTTGATGTGTTAACAAATATGTTTAAATGAAGATCAAATAGCACATTTAGAATGAAATGGATCATTCCTTACTAAGCGATTAGCGCTCATCCTTTTATTGTTGATTTCTTTGCAGGTAGACTAGAAGCAAGGGATGCTAGAGACAGCGGGGCTACACGTGAGGGGAGCTGATTTATTGTCATCCTGATGTTTTTACCTTGATGTAAATAATGTAAATGATAAATATTTGTGAAATACCTTTTGGAATAGTCCACCCTATAAATATGTTTCGAATGTGTATTTTATGGATAAATGCTTAAAGTTTTGAAATTATATGTTTGGATCCTGCATGACATTTTATATGCATGTATTGGATATTACTATTATTATCTTTACACAGATATTTTTTCGAAATACAACTCGTTTTCTAGACATGTATCCTCGAGATTCTCATTGAGGGATATTCAGAGGATACCTGACTGGAGGGGGGTTTTACATTTGGTATCAAAGCAAGTATTTTTTGACTTTAAACAAAAAAAAAAAAAGGTGTTTTAAGATGTTTTCCATTACAGAGTGAGGCATTTATGAGAGTCGATGATAGTTCCCTCATGTAAAGTTCTGTTGCTCAAGTTGTCCAATCGCTATAAGTATGTTTACCTTATTTATGTAAGGATTGATTATATGATTAACGTTATATGGGTGACTGTGACAGGGAATAAATATGCGAAAAACCAGGAGAACGGATCCAGGTTGCAGTGATGCTTCGAATGCACAAGATGTTCCAACTGCACCTGAAGCTCCTAACCTAGCAGCTGCTACGTCAAGCGCTCTGGGTTTAGATGTTGCAACATTGGAGAGTATGATCCAAGAGGTTGTTAATAGAGCTTTAAAGAGAACCCTGCCAGAAAGTACAAGTACTTCGGTGACAACAAGAACAACCAATGTGTTACCAAGTCAAGCAATAGGGACAAGTACGCCAGAAGCAATGGTTGCCCCAAAGCAGATTGAACCAATTTATGGCCTTTCAAGTAAACATCAGCCTCCAGAATTTAGTGGCACTAATGATCCAATAGTAGCCGAATAATGGATCAAGTTGGTGAAGAAAGCTACTGCTCTATTTCCTATGACAGATCAAGAGAAGACCCGATATGCTACGTACCTGTTGAGAGGAGATGCTATGACATGGTGGGAGCTTATGGAGTAGAAGGTCAGGGTTCAAGGAATTGTTTAAGGAGCAGCATCGAATAGCAGACGTGATATCCTCAAAACTACAAGAGTTTATTAGTCTGCAACAAGGAAATATGATGGTCAAAGAGTATTCAATCAAGTTTAACTCCTTGGCTAAGTTTGCACCCACATTGGTTAGTACACCATAGACCCAATTGGAGAGATTTATGGAGGGACTTCATCCCAATATCGCCAGAGATGTTATGTCGGGTCATTAGCCCTCCCAAACATATAGTGAAGAACTCGCCAAAGCCATCAGAGCAGAGGTGTACTTACAAAAGGAGACCAAATTAGCTCTTTCCCCAATAGTGGCAAGTAGTCCTCTCTAGCTTGGCCAATCCAGTAGTGCAGAACAAGATGTTGGCAAAGACGATATGGGTAAAGGCAAGAAAGGAGTCCTACCTAAAGCCAACAGGAAGGACATGAAGAAAAAGGGCCAACAAAGGAAAGGTGAGGTCAGTTACTGTAAGAAATGTCGGAGAAGACATTGGGGTGAATGTCTAGTGGGGACCAATGTTTGTTTCAGATACCGCCAGCCAGGTCATATTGCTAGAGATTGCCCCATTGGTTCTGCAACTTCAGTACCTGCAGTTGGAGGCACAACAGCCAGGGTATATAATGTGGCCCAGATGCATGCAGATGCCAGTCCTTCAACAGTCACTGGTCAGTTATTATTCCATGCTACTCCCTTGTATGCCTTGATTGATTCTGGTGCTACTCATTCATTCATCTCCTATGGTATAATTAAAAGATTAAGGTTAATGCCTATTAGAGTAGAACAAGCCATTAGGATTGAATTACCTGATGGTGAGGGTGTAGTGACCAATGAAATCTTAATGGGGGAGTTAGTGACTATTAAAGGCCGAGATATGATGGTAGATTTGATTGTCTTCAATATGCCAGACTTTGACATCATTCTTGGGATGGACTTTCTTAGTAGATATGGAGCAGAGATAGACTATCGTAGGAAAAAAGTCAAGTTTAATCTAGACTATGGGGATAACTTCATTTTTGGAGAAGGGCACCCAACTAGCATGATGATTAGTGCAGCAAAAGCTAGGAAGATGTTGAAAAAAGGGGTGTTCTGGGAACATTGCACATGTAGTAAATAAGGGAGAGAGTTCGAGCTCAAGTGTACATGAGATACCTATGGTAAATGAATTTATTGATGTGTTTCCAAATGAATTGCCAGGTTTACCTCCAGAGAGAGAAGCAGAGTTTAGTATAGAACTAGCCCCCGATATAGCACCTATTTCTAAGGCTCCTTATCGCATGGCCCCAACTGAGCTCTAAGAATTGAAGAAGCGGTTACAAGAGTTGTTAGACAAGGGCTTTATCAGGCCGAGTCATTCCCCATGGGGTGCTCCAATTCTATTTGTGAAAAAAAAGATAGGTCTATGAGGATGTGTATAGATTACCGTGAACTGAATAAAGTAATAGTAAAGAATAAGTACCCATTGCCTAGGATAAATGATTTGTTTGATCAATTGAAAGGTGCCTCAATGTTTTCTAAAATTGATCTAAGGTCAGGATACCATCAGGTTAGAGTGGCTAAGGAAGATATACCGAAAGCGGCTTTCCGTACAAGGTATGGGCATTATGAATTTGTTGTGATGCCATTCGGATTGACTAATGCACATAAAATTTTTAAGGACTTAATGAACAGAGTTTTTCATGATGTCCTTGACAAGTTCATAGTGGTGTTTATTGATGATATCCTAGTTTATTCCAAGACTTTAGAAGAACATGCCGAGCACTTGAGATTTGTGTTACAAAGATTAAGAGAGAAACAGCTGTATGCCAAATTTTCAAAATGGGAGTTTTGGTTGGATCGAGTTACCTTTTTGGGTCATGTGATCTCTAAAGACGGTGTATCAGTGGATCCTAGTAAAGTAGAAGCGATGCTTGAGTGGCAGAGGCCAAAGACAGTGAAAGAGGTTAGAAGTTTTCTGGGCTTAGCAAGGTATTATAGGAAGTTCAAGGAAGGCTTTGCAAAGACAGCCAGACCATTTACAGCTCTTACCAAGAAAGAAGTACCATTTCAATGGACAGAGGCATGGGAGCAAAGCTTTCAAGAGCTGAAGAAAAGATTAACTATAGCTCCCATTCTTACATTGCCAGAAGTAGGCATTGATTATGATATTTACATTGATGCCTCCCACAATGGTTTGGAAGCAGTGTTGATACAGCAAGGGAAAGTCATTGCCTATGCCTCTAGACAACTAAAAGACTATGAGAGCAGATATCCTACCCATGACTTGGAATTAGCAGCAGTGGTTTTTGCTTTGAAGATATGCGACACTACTTGTATGGAATGAAATGCAACATATAGACTAACCATAAGAGTTTGAAGTATTTCTTCACTCAGAAAGAGTTGAATATGAGACAGAGGAGATGGTTAGAGTCGGTGACAGATTATGACTGCGACATCAGATACCATCCAGGGAAAGCTAATGCAGTAGCAGATGCCCTTAGTAGAAAAGTCTCTTTATCTCATATCACTGTATAGTGACAATTACAGTAGGAGTAAAATTGTGATCAAAGGAGGATTGGCCTAAACGGAGATCAAACCCACTTTGGTGTAGGAGATCAAGATGAAATAGGGTAAAGATGATACCTGGAAGTTGATCTGCCAATGGATAATAGAGGGTAAAGAGACAGACTTTAAAATAGTCAATGGGGCACTGATGTTTAGAGATAGAATATGTGTACATCAAGATGATGAACTAAGGAATAAAATCCTTAGTGAGGCACACAATACACTTTATACAGCCCANGGTTTTACTTACTGAGCATTATTTTGTGCTCACCCCGTTATTTTCCTTTGTGGATGCAGGATCTAGGTGATGATGCAGTCGGAGGGGCGTCAGCAAGTGAGGAGCAATAGCTACACTGTTTCCCCTGTTTCGTCTTTTAAAATGGCATTTTTGTATATGACGTTCTTTGTGTATAAAAGACGTATGACTCATAATAAAAAGGAAAAGTTTTGGGCCCATTTTCTATTGTTATTATGCATGCATTGTACTAGTTTACAGCAGTTGTTACATTAATCTTGATGATGGAGATAAGTTTAATTTTGGTGAGCGTCGCCAACTTAGTATGTTAATCAGCAATGTAAAGGCCAAAAAGATGTTAAGAAAACGGTGCTCGGGATATATTGCTCATGTAGTGCACAGTAGTGATGTCCCGCAACCAGAGATTCAAAATGTGCTAGTAGATCGGGAGTTCTTAAATGTATTTCCGAAAGATTTGCTGGGTTTACCTCCGGAAAGAGAAGTAGAATTCAGTATTGAACTAGCACCAAGGACCGCACCCATTTCTAAAGCCCCTTACCGGATGGCCCTAGCCGAGCTTCAAAAATTGAAAAAGCAGCTTCAGGAACTCTTAGACAAGCGTTTTATTCGACCTAGTCATTCTCCCTAAGGTGCTCCAATTTTGTTTGTGAAAAAGAAAGATGGATCTCTACGGATGTGTATAGATTATAGAGAGTTAAATAAAGTGACAATGAAGAATAAATACCAGTTACGTCGCATAGATGATTTGTTTGATTAACTGAAAGGAGCAGTAGTGTTTTTAAAGATTGATTTGAGGTCGGGTTATCATCAAGTAAGGGTTGTAGAGAAAGATATTGCCAAGACTGCTTTTCGGACCAGAGATGGGCATTATACAAGGATCATTTACATGAGCCAAGATCAAGGGTATAATTTTAAAATTTATATTAAAGTAAAATTTGCACAAAAAGGTTAATCATGAGTTAAGAGAACCATACGCATATTTGGAGGCTCCACCATGTTTGTCTTTGAACGTTTTTAATCATGAGTAAAATTTATATTCTACAATAATTGATTAGCTCTAGGGCATCTACTCAAACAATCTCCCACTTGCACTACAGCCAATCATTCATGTATTTAATACCAAATGATCTCAAGTGTCTGTCATGCTTCTGCTGCAACAGAGGCTTTGTCAGTGGATCTATGAGATTGTCGTCCGTATGCATTTTACTAATCTGCACGTCTTTCCTCTTAACTATCTCTCTGATGAGATGGAATCGTCTGAGTATGTGTCTGGATTTCTGATGAGACCATGGTTCCCTAGCTTGAGCAATTGCTCAATTGTTGTCACAATAGATGTCTATAGGATCAACAATCGTGGGAACCACACTAAGTTCAGTAACAAACTTCTTAATCCAGACTGCCTCCTTGGCTGCATCTGATAAAGCAATATACTCAGCCTTCATTGTAGAGTCCACTATAGTGCTTTGCTTAGAGCTCTTCTAGCTCACTACACCGTCATTAAGACAAAATACAAACCCTGATTGGGATCGATAATCATCTTTGTCTGTTTGGAAACTAGCATCATTGTATCCTCTTACAGTGAGCTCATCTTCCCCTCCATAAACCAAGAACATATCCTTAGTCCTCTTCAGGTACTTAAGAATATTCTTGACAGCCATCTAGTGACGCTCACCTGGATCCGATTAATATCTACTACAAGTGCTCAAAGCACATGAGACTTCAATTCGAGTACATAGCATGGCATACATGATGGATCCAATGCTGATGCATATGGGATCCTCTTCATCCCATCTCTCTTATCTTGTGTTTTAGGACACAATTCCTTAGAGAGATAAACACTATGTGACATCGGAAGAAATTCTTTCTTGGATTCTTCCATACTGAATCTTTTCAATACTTTGTCAATATATGCACTCTGACTTAGGCCAAGCAACCTACGTGATTTATCACGATAGATCTTTATACCAAAGATGTAGGCTGCTTCTCCTAAGTCCTTCATGGAGAAGCACTTGAATAACTAAGTCTTTACCGACTGCAAGTTCGGTATATCATTCCCGATCAAAAGTATGTCATCGACATACAACACTAGGAATACTACTGTCCTCCCACTCACTTTCTTGTAAACATAAGGCTCATCTTCGTCCTTGATAAAACTGAATTCTTTTACGGTTTCATCAAAATGAATGTTCCAGCTCCTTGAATGCTTGAGTCCATAAATGGATCTCTACAACTTGCATACCTTATTAGCTTGACTATCAAGAACGAAACCATCAGGTTGTATCATATATACATCCTCCTTAAGGTTTCCATATAGGAAAGAAGTTTTGACATCCATTTGCCAAATCTCATAGTCATGATATGCAGCAATTGCAAGCATAATCCGGATAGATTTAATCATGGCTACTGGCGAAAAGGTTTCTTCATAATCAATACCATGAATTTGTTTGAAACCTTTGGCAACCAGCTGTGCTTTATAAGTATGCACGTTGCCATCCATGTCAGTCTTCTTCTTGAAGACCCATTTACACCCTATGGGTTTTACCCCTTTAGGTGGTTCCACCAGAGACCACACTTGGTTCTGGTCCATGGAGTCCATCTCAGATTTCATGGCTTCAAGCCATTTAATGGAATCTGGATCTGATATAGCGTCTTCGTAGGTTCTGGGTTCATTGTCTTGGTAGATCAATACATCACCATGTTGAGTCACGAGATAACCGTACCTCTCGGGCTCATGGCATACTCTCCCAGATCTACGTAGCTCCTATGCTACCTAAGGTGGTTCACTGTGATCCACAAGTTGTGGAGTAACCTCCTCCTGTGGCACATCATCCTGTCTTTTGTCTAGTATATCTCGTGGTTCTATAACTTCATCCAGTTCTACTTTTCTAGGAAGACACCAGATCGAGCAGCAAAAATTTTGCTCTCTTCTGGGTGGTAGAAATAGTATCCTTTGGTCTCCTTTGGATACCCCACAAATATACATTTACAGGATTTGGGGCCTAGCTTGTTCAAAGTCAATTTCTTAACGTAAGCTTCGCAACCCTAAATCCTTAGATAAGACAAGTTGGGCTTTCACCCAATCCATAGCTCATATGGAGTCTTATCTACAGACTTTGACGACACATGGTTCAAAACGTGAGTCGTAGTCTCGAGGGCATAACCCCATAACGATGTAGGTAAATCACTAAAACTCATCATGGACCTACCATGTCAAGTAAGGTCCTATTCCTCCTTTCTGACACTCCATTGTGTTGGGGTGTATAAGGAGGGGTGAGTTGTGATACTACCCCACATTCCTTCTGGTACTCTGAAAACCCTGAGCTTAAGTATTCACCTCCTCGATCCGACCGAAGAGCTTTAATACTTTTGCCCAACATATTCTGTACTTCATTCCTGAATTCCTTGAATTTATCAAAGGCTTCAGATTTATGTCTCATAAGGTAGACATAGCCATATCTACTGAAATCATCAGTAAATGTGATGAAGTATGAATATCCACCTTTGGCCTCAACTGTTAATGGACCACATACATCACTATGGATGATGCCTAAGAGCTCAGTAGCCCTTTCACCTGGTCCTGTGAAAGGAGACTTGGTCATCTTGCCTAAAAGGGCATGACTCACATACTAACTGACTGAAAGTCAAAAGAGTCCAAAACTCCATCCCTTTCAAGTTTTGCAATGCGAGTCTAATTAACATGACACATCTACAGGTCAGAGATATGTCTGGTTTTGATCGCTATGTTTAGCTCTCTTGGTTTCAATATTGAGAATACTTTATTGGTAAATCAAGAACGTATAATCCATTATATAACCTGCAATTCCAAATAGAATCCATTCAAACTAAAGGACAACAATCCATAGATATCTCAAATGAACCCTATTATCCAAAGCAGATACTAAATAATATTTCTAGAAATAGAAGGTATGTGATAAAGTTATGTAGTTCCAATAACAAGCCCGTAGGCAAAGATAAACAATAAGTCCCTACAGCAATGCAGCCACATGTGCTCATTTCCAAATCTACTCTGCCTTAGCCCCTGCACATCAGTACAAATGTGAGTACCACATTCTGTGTCAATGACCCAAGATGTGAGGAGAGAAGTTATCCAATCATATAAATACCTGAAGTCGTAGCCTCTGACTTCTTCTTGCTTGCGAGGAAAGCCTTGCAGTGTTCCAGTGGGCAGGTGCCATAAAAGAAGCAGACTACCGTCCTTCCCTATGCCACTCTCAGGTCCAAGAGCTACCTGTCCTTTGGGTTTGGCCTTGGCCTTACCCTTGTCGTGTACCCTTTGCTTTACTGGTAGCAACAGTAAAATGGCTGGATTTTTCAAGTCCTGCTCTGCAATCCTCAGCATGTTCAGAAGTTTGACAGGGTTTTCTCCATCGTGTTCATATTGAAATTCATTATGAACAGAGCATAAGAGTCAGGCAAGGATTGCAGAATTAAATCCATTATAATTCTACATCCAAGCCACATCCCAAAGTCTCAAGCCTCTCTATGTGCTCGATCATCTTGAGCACATGAGGACCAACTGGGCTCCCTTCGTCAGAGACATCCCAAACAGTGCTTTCGACACCTTGTACCTCTCATGTCGAGCATTTGTTTCGTAAAGTTCCTTGAGGTGTAGAATGATGGAAGAAACATCCCATATTCTCATGCTGCTTTGCAGCATAGGTGTCATCAATGCTAAGATCAAGCATTGAACGCTATCAGCATCATCAGGAACTTTTGATAAATATCCTTTACTTCCTGAGTGGCATCAGTCAGGCTCAGCCATGTATGGCTTTTCAAGGATATACAATTTCTTTTCTGACTTGAGTATAATTGAAGATTACGATACCAATCTAAGAAATTGGATCCATCCAACCTGTTTTCCTTCTCGATTTGCTCGCAGGTTCATAATGCTCATTTTTGGTGAATCTATAATTGCAATAGAATAAAGTCATTATGTTTAATATGGTCTTTTATTAAATGATGTTCACTATTACTCAAGTCAATAGCCCTCATATTATTGGGAAAGCCTGTGGACTTCTTAGTGGACCAAGATCCATCCTGCCCATTTCAAACTTTTGCTTTGGCGAACAAGCCAAAATGAGTGATTAGGTAAGCCAACAAACTTAATCCACACTAGTTGATGGCTCCTACTATCAACCTCAAATGCGAAAAAGCTAAAGCCAATCACAATCCATTGGCTCCAACCATTGTCCTCAAGGTGATTTCAGTATCAGTAGACTGGACACTACATGTCGCCACGTACACAATATATGTGTATTGCTCTACTATGCCTATGATGCGTTTATCACACCTTTCGCTTTGGCGAACAAGCAAAACCGTCATTTTAAGTCGACCCATCACCATTAAGGAAAACTCCAATGCAATTTAACCTCCCACTGGTAGAAGTGTGCCCTTCGCTTTGGTGAACAAGGTTTCGATGAATAGTAGTTTGATTAAAACCATGGCGATGGAAGGCATACGTGACTTAATATACTTTAATTGAGGGTTTGTATTTAATGTCTCATCAAATTATTATCTTTGTTAGAATGACATTGTTTGGCATGTTATTCAACATTCAACCTAGCATGCATTCTAAATACATATAAAACGTGTCGGTACATGGCCCAACTAAAACCGATTTCTCGAGCCTAGAGGAATCTGGAATAAACATCTTGAGTCTTCAAGTGTGGTTGCCTTGACCTTTGCTCCGTCTTCAAGTACATTACAAAAAATATCATTCTAAATTTACAATAAAATAAGTATACAAATTCTTTACATCAATAAATTAGAGACCTCGATTTACATTCGAGGGGAATGAGATGAGAACAAAATGTACATCGAGAAGAGGAGAAAGGCAGGACACGTAGGCTTATTTTAAATTATACAACCATACATACCCAAAATATTTTAAAACATTCACCTTAGGTCTAAGGCTATGTATCGGGCCACATGCAATATACAAACAAGTACATAGCATACATTTAAAAAACAATCAATTTGAAATTTATGGGTTAATTTATTTACCCCCTGACAATTTGTAGATCTATTTGGTCCAAAAGTTTTAAAGCTTTACATTTTAGCCCCTGTACACTCGGAGTGCGCTTGCTTGATGATGAGTTAGATCGCTCAGCATGTGTTGATTACTTGAAGTTCACGCTCAATGTACAACATCGCCCTAAGGACGATCGCCGCGGCGATGGGTTATATCACCGCGGCGATGCTTTATATCGCCACGGCGAGTGGTGGTTTTGTCACCAGCACCAGCGTGACAATGTCACTGTGACGATGGATAATCGCGTGGTAAGCATACACGATGTAGTCTGGATCTGTTCATACAATAATCATTACACTCAAACGGATTTTCAATCAATCAAACATACTGATTTCAACCAAAAATCCATCATGCATTAAACCAAACTTGCAGTCATCAACAATTAAATTAATCGATTAATCAATTTCTTAAACATGATTTAGGCAAATTTTATAAGGCTACTATATCATCAAGTACATGTATCAACCATCCAAATAAAAATTGTAAAATTGGGACCCAGCTCGATACCACTGTTAGTAAATGATCCATATACGCAGCGGAAACAAAAAAAAAATATAATACAAGGACGTTTACATGAGCCGAGATCAAGGGTATAATTTTAAAATTTATATTAAAGTAAAATCTGCACAAAAAGGGTAATCATGAGTTAAGAGAATCATGCGCACGTTTGGAGGCTCCACCATGTTTGTCTTTGAACGTTTTTGCATAGACCCAAGCGTAGGATCGAACCGACGTAGTCCACATGAAGACAATCACAAAGAACCAAAGAGGGATTTGCTAGATCCTCTTTGGCTTTAAGATTAAAGAAGAATGAAATCAAAATGAATTGATTTTAGGCAAAATGGGTTTCTGCCGTGGGAGAGAATGGGTTGTTGTGTTTGTGTTTTCAAGAAATGAAATAATGAAAAGTCATATCTTTTTTAGAAAGAAACATTTTTCTTTATAGTAAAAAAATTAGTTACCCTATTCAATATAGAATAGGCTTGGGCTCCAACCCAAACACCCTATGTTACCAAACACTCCCAATTAGATATTTAATTTTATTTCATTATTATCTCAATTAAAATCAATTAATATATATTTAATCTATATATAACATTTAACAATAATGATGATTTAATAAATATATGTGAACACATATTTTAAACGTAATTTCAATTATTTAGTTTTTCTAATTAAATAAAGGCTACGACTTTAGCAAATTTAATTGCACTGTGAAATTACCAAAATACCTTCGCCTAAAAAGATTGAAAACGCCTTCCTCCTTCTCTTGGATCTTAATATCTTCATGTGTGTGACGCATAGGCTCCTCATCTACTGTAGTGTATAGTATCGCGATTAACACCAATTAATCGTCTCACTAATACACAGACCAAGATTGGCCCCTAGCAAGGCATCATGGCCACCCGATAGATTCGGATTCAGCAAAGTAGCTACCTGTCAACGATATGGTTACCATACAATTCGATCCTTTCATCATACGTTATCTTGACGAGACGAAGGCATAGAAATAGTGTCAACCTTCGGTTACTTTCGATATTATGTATTTAGTTTCTGGACCAATGACCTATATTATAATCCGGATAGAGCAACAACTCAATCCCACTGTGGCCACAGTTTTACTGTCATTGCCATATATTGAATTGCGTCGTGAGATAACTTCTCCCGTACCCGGGAGTGATGAATCCTCTGTCAATCCACCATAGTCTTGATACACTCCTTGATATAGCCAATCACCACCATATTGACAGCTCTGAATAGAACTGCGTTAGGCTAGTGTCAAACTACACCAATCGGTGCACAAGGCGCTCTGGTGATCTCAAGTCTAAGGATCACATGCACCACCATTCGTTAGAGGATTTATTCCATAGGCACTTGGGTTACCATCCATATGGAATCAACTGGTAGGGCAATCCAGTGAACTTGCTGTGGTAAAATCGCCTACAGCAAGCACCCATGTGTTGCACCAGGTTGTCACCAATCAACCTTGACAAGTGAGATCAATCATTGCGTTTCGACAAGGTTGTTCAACACCATGATAGCCTTACCGTTTTATTTGTGCCCTTACTTCAGAATAATACTGGGGCTACGACGTTTCTAGAATGGCCACCTTATGTGCTCATAGGGTTCTCACTATCAAGATTTGAAACACTTGATAACCTTGTCATGGTTCTACCATTCTAAGGACATATATCAGTACATATTGCAATAATAATGATTTACGCGATATAGAATAAAATGCCTTTTATTGATTAATGAACATTATTACAAAGAGTCAATTCTACAATAATTGATTGGCTCTAGGGCATCTACTCTAACATAGAAGACAAATTAAGGATGAATTGGTGAGAAAGGGTATTTTCATCATTTGTTATGAAAAGGTATTTTTGTCATTTATGATGGAATAGATATTTTCGTCTTTTGAGATAAAATAACATTTTGATAATCTCACAGTGCAACTAAATTTGCTGAGGTCATTGCCGATATTTAATTTCGTATTGAAATTAAAATTAGTGAGATTATGTATTTAAATATTATGTATATATATTATTTAATATTAATAGTTGATGATATTAATAAAGATAATATATGAATATGGAATTCATATTTGATTTTGAATAAGATGCCATGGATTATTACCTTATTTGGTAATGAGGATTTACTATTCTAGTCATGGAATAATTTTATTCCTAACTAGATTAGGGTTTTAATTTTTGTTGCATATAAAAGTTATCTTAAAATTAAAATAAAATGGGAGAACACATTAATTAAATCCAAGCCACTCACCTCACTCTCTCTCACGTTTTTTCACTTGGTGGAGAAGAGAATTTTTTCTTGTGTGTTTTGCTAGCACTTGAGACTGCAAGTCGATTGCCATCCTGTTTTGGTGTGGATACCGAGAGTTCAGTCTTATCTTAGAGTGGGACTGATTTGTATCGATTGAAGGAACCTCCAAACACTTGTATGAAATCTGGAAATTTTATATTCAATATCATTTCATATGTAAATAACGTAAATCGGGTATAAGGTTCTTGGGTTCAATGTTGTTGTTAGGGATTTTATTTTTAATTTCCACTGTCCAAACCCCATCAGTGACTAACAGTGGTATTAGAGCCTTCCTTATACCTTTTATGTTGTTATTCAACGTTTGGTTGAATTGATTTCGATATGTATCGATTATGTTATTGCATGATGCATAAAAACTGATTTTTTTGTGTTAAAAATCTACTGCGGTTGATGTGTTGCTAATCTGATTTTTTGCATCTGTTTTTGGGGGATCAAAATCAAGTAAAACTTGATTCCAATCAGAGGGCGATGCTGCCTTGTAGGGTGGCATGTTGCTCCTGTGTGCTTCTGCTCATGGCAGCGGCAAGAAGCAGCAGCTGCAGCGAGCAAACGTGAGCTGCCGCTGGACAGATTGCACGCAATAGCGTGCAGCAGCTCCGCTGTTACGTACTTCCATGCATGGGGATGTGCTTACCACATGCTCCAGCATGTGGCCTTGGGCTGTGCCGCCGCAAACGGCACAGCAGCAGCCTTGTGCGACTACACCAAGGCTGCTGCCACACGCAGCAGTGGCGCATGCGAATGCGTCGCTGCTGTCCTCTTGATTGGCTGCTGTTTCAGGGCTGCCCTATGGTGGCCAAGTGCTCCCAGCACTTGGCCTTGGTTGGCACTTTGTTTTTCAGCCAAGGGCCTGATTTGATGTGTGTTAAAACGTGCACCAAATCTGGATTTTTTGGGCAGTCCACGTAAAGATTCAATGGGCTGAATTTTGGGCCGTGATTGCATTGTTGTGTGATATTTTTAATCCATAATTTTCTAAAAAATGTTGCTGCATGTTAGAAACATTATGGAGGCCCAATTGAGTGAGGCCCGATAACAAGGGACTAAAATAAAAATTTTAAAACTTGTTGGACTTAAATGCAACACTACCAAAATTCAAGGGCTAACTTTAATTTACCAAACTAATCAAAATTAAATTTTGATTGTTTATGCATGATTCTTGTTTGTGAATATGCATGGTGCTCGGTGCATAAGCCTACGAACCTAGTTTGATTGTTTTGGGTTATGTAATTTAAAATAGGGCATGTGTGCCCTGTCTTTCTCTAAATCTCCTATGTAACTTCTTTCTCTCATCTAACTCCCCTCAAGTGTAACTCGAAGTTTCTTTTCAATAATGTAAAATGTAATTTTATTTTTGAAAGTTGTGTAATGTTTCAGAAGAAGAAGTGATGGAAGGGAAGGAGACAAAATTACTTGAAGAATCCATTTCCTTTTAAACAAGGTTGACCTACCGATTCCTCTTGACTTGAGGAAATCGGTTTTAGTTAATGCTATGCACCAACATGTATATTTTATGCTTAGTATGCATGCTAAGGGTGTATTTAATGACAATAACATGCTAAGAAAGATAAAATTGGTAAGACATAAAATAAAAACCCCTCAACTAAAGTATATTAAGTCAAAATTGATATGTCTTCCATCACCATGAGTTTAATCAAACCACTATTCATTAGAACCTTGTTCGCCAAAGCGAAGGGTACACTTCTACCAGTGGGAGGTTGAATATCATTGGAGTTTTCCTTAATGGTGATGGATCGACTTAAAATGAAGAGTTTTGCTTGTTCACCAAAGTGAAGGTTGATAAACTCGTCACAGGCATAGTAGAGAAGTACACTTGTTGTGTGTATGTGCCGACCTGTAGTGTCCACTCTACTAACCTGAGAATCACATTTGAGGACAATGGCTTCAGTCATTGTATTGTGTGATTGGTTTGTTGGCTTACTTCGCATTTGAGGTTGGTAGTGTGAGCTATCAACTGATGTGGATTAAGTTTGTTAGCCAACCTAATCAACCCATTTTGGCTTGTTCACCAAAGTGAAGGTTTGAAATGGGCTAGATGGGATCTCAGCACACTAGGAAAGCCAACGGGCTTTCCCAAGTTAATGGTGAGGGCTATTGGCTTGAGGAAAATAGTGGGAGCAATTATTTAATAAAAGCCCTTATTAAATAATAATAATAAACATTGTAATAATGTTTACTTATTTTGCACTTGCAGATTTACTTAAAAATTAAGCAATATGATCCCATCATCACTCCGACTCGAATTGGGAGACAAATGGAATGGTGAGAATTTCGTTGACTGGTATAGAATTTCGTTGACTGAAGTATATTAAACAATATACTTCAGTCAAGCAATAGATTATACACCATTGAGCAGGCTTTGTCACCAGAACTTGCTAATAGTTCCATCCATCAAACTGGGTATGTATATATGAAGCATACACATGATGCAAAAGCAAAAATGACAAGATACATTGTGCTTGCATCAATGACACCATTACTACGACAATAGTGCCAAAATATGGACTTAGCTTCCATTCTTTATTTTCTCTAGAGAAATGAGAATCATATGGTGTTTGGGTCACTGTTCAGATGCAAGATGGAAGAGGGTACCAAAATTAGTGATCATATACTTAAGTTGACCGAGTATGTGAGCAAGCTTGAGATTTTAGGATGTAGACTTAATGAGCGTTTAGCGATAGACCTAATGTTACAGTCTTTGTCAAATTCTTACTCTCAATTTGTCTATGACTTCATTGAGGATGATAAGAAGAATACCTTTCCAAGCTTTTGGATATCTTGAAGGCTATTAAGTTAGGCATGAAAATGTCAGAAACATTGACGTTGGTTGAAGCCAACTAAAGTGAGAAGGAAAAGGCTTAGAAGTCGTTGGATGGAGCTGTTGCAGATAGGAAGGGCATTTGTCCTCACTGTGGGAATCCCAACCACTGGAGGAAACATTGCAAGGCATTCCTAGCAAAAAGGAAGAGGAATGTTATTTCTTCATCAGGTAGGTTTATGACTGAGATTAACTTCTCTCGTCAACACCTTGGGTCATTGACACAAGATGTGGTACTCACATTTGTTCTGATGTGCAAGAACTATGGCAGAGTAGATTGCTCACCAAGGGAAAGGTGGACTTATCAATTGGAAATTGAGCATGTGCTAGTATCTTGTCATCTGATTTTTCCTATAGGCCTGTTACTTGGAACTTGTGGATTATTATGATTTTTCCTCAGTTTCTAGAAATAATATTTCTGTGTCCACTTAAGACAAGTGAGAGTATTACTTTACTAATGCATTGTTGTCCTTGAGTATAAATAATATTCTTTATGGAACTGTTTCATAATAATTTGTTCTTAAATAGACAATAAGGATATTCTCAAAACAACAACTATCCCAAGTATGGCAAGTTGAGTTAAACGTACCTGAAGGAATGTGAAATAGTATCAAAACTCACCCTTCCGTATACACCACAACACAATGGAGTGTCTAAAAGGAGGAATAGAACCTTACTTGGAATGGTTAGGTCCATGATGAATTTAAGTGATTTGCCCACATCATTCTACCATTATGCCCTAAAGACAGTGACTCACGTATTGAACCATGTGCCGTCAAAGTTTATAGATAAGACTCTATATGAAACATGGAGTAGGCGGAAGCCTAACTTGTTTTTTCTAAAGGTTTGGGGTTGCGAAACTTATGTTAAGAAATTGGCTTTGAAAGCTGGGCCTAAAATGCAACAAATATATATTTGTGGGGTATCTTAAGGAGACCAAAGGATTTTATTTCTACCGCCCAAAAGAGCGTAAAATTTTTGTCACTTGTACTGGTGTCTTCTTAAAAGGAATTTTTCCTAAGAAGTACTAGTGGGAGAAAAGTAGAACTTAGTGAAGTTCTAGAACCACAAAATTCATTAGACAAAGGATGAGAGGATGTGCCACAGGAAGTGGTTGAACATCGTGAGGAGGTCACTCCATAATTCATGGATCAAAGTGAACCACCTCAAGTAGCACAGGAGCTACGTAGGTCATGAAGAGTATGTCATGAGCCCGAGAGATATAGTTTTCTCATGACTCAACATGGCGACGTACTGGTCTACCAAGACAACAAATCCAGGACCTACGAAGACTCTATATCGAATTCAAATTCTGTTAAATGGCTTGAAGCCATGAAATCTGAGATGGACTCCATGTACCAAAACCAGTTATGGTTTTTGGTGGATCCACCTTAAGGGGTAAAACCCATAAGAGTAAATGGGTCATCAAGAAGAAGATTGACATGGATGGCAAGGTGCATACCTATAAGGCACGACTGGTTGCCAAAGGTTTCAAACAAATTTACGGTATTAACTGTGAGACCCCGTCATCTTGGACCATGGGCTATCCCAATCTTGGCCTATTGTGACCTCATGGGCTTTCCAAATGCGCCCCCTCATCTTGGGCCTCACTCATCCGGATATCCCCACCCCTGCAAGTGGGTTTCTTTCGCCTTCCCCATCTCTCGAACACAAGACCTGCAGGCTAAGTCCTTGTGACAAGAGAGATGAGTACCATCAGGCCACTGGTATGTTCCTAACTTGAAATAGTCCTTTAGATGTTAATTTTATGTTAAAAAGCATAAAATCTAACTAAGGGCAAAATAGTCAATTCATTTGGAACGGTATGAATCAATTATCCATAGAAAGGCATTAAGGGTGAAATGGTCATTTTGCCTATGGATAAGCATTGAAAAAGTCAAGGATGAGTAGGCTTCCTTGCATTTAATGGCATTAATTAAGTAATAATTATGTCTAGTGTGAAATGACCAAAATGCCCTTATATGAAGAATTAAGGACTTATGAGTTATACAACTAAAATAATTGGGCCAATTGCATAATTTTGGAAAATAAATGAAATATTTTCCTATAAATGAGATGAAATTCGTTCAAGCCAAGGGAGAGAGCCTTTCTTCAACATTTCTTCCATTTTCTCGCAAATCTTCCATGAAACAAGCTTTCTTTCTCTAAGTTTTAAAGGAGTTACTTATTTTCAAGGAGAACAGATAGGGCTTGGATCTTCAATTGAACGGTTTAAGGTAAGGATTAAAAACTTAGTTTAATTGCTTTGAAGATTGAGGTCGATGTGAGGTATAATGTATATAGTAGGTTAAGGTGTAAAAAGAAGTCAAAGGCAAAGGATTTGTTGGAGGAAGTCTTTAAAAAGGTAAGGAAGAACCTCCATGACTTTAGGGTTTATGCTGGGTTTGTAGATTTTTATGAAACCTTAAATTAAGGCTTTAAGGCATAGAATTAGTTTGATGCCAAGTGTAGGTGAACTCATTTATTCTACTTATTGCCTTGAATTCATTATACATGAAGTATTGCTATTTATGTTATTGAGTTGTGTGGGTTGTTGAAGAAAATGAAGTGGGAGCTGATTATGGCAAAACTTGTAATATTGGAGGCCACATGGTGTTGAATGGGTGCTATAGAAGTGTTGAGGTGTTGTCGATAGACTCTAAATGTTATTAGCAATAATGGATGATTATGGGAATGAGATTTTACACTTTTGTAAGATGTTAAAGATATTAAGGGAGGTTATTGATCCATAAGTTGGGCCTTAGTTAATGTACTAGGAATTGATGTGGCATAGTAATATGAAAATTCGGATTTAGTAGCTCGGGGTTTTGTTAACCTTGCTTCAGTATTTCGACCCATAACTTGAGTATAAACATTGAAATGAGATTAATTCTTGAAGCATCGTAGAAAAACTAAGACACAGACCTATAAATTTTATGTTTATTCAAAGAGCAATTCGTTTGATAATGGATGGAAAGGCCTGAAATATATACTGGTGTTAAAGTTTTAAGATTGAAACATGATCAATTCTTATGTTATTAATGATTATTAAGTATTATTGCGATTTAGCCATGTACATAATGTTAACCATTATTAGATATCTTTGAAAGATATACAAGGTCATGATGTCAATGCAATGATTAATGTTATGAAATGCATGAAGATTGTAATGTAATACATGTTTCAAGATGATGGTATGGGAGCAAGAGGTCAGATGTAATGATTGATAACTCATGAGTGATTAAAAGTATAACACCAAATATGTATTTACAGCCATAAGAGGTAGAGATTCATATAGACATGATGGGACAACGCGTAAGCATGTCCTCAGTAGGAAGGTGAGGAACAGATGTATATTGCTTTAGATGCTAAATAACGCGTAAGCACGCCTCCAATGATATGAGGATCTAGATGGGGGCTAGATGATATGAAGTGCTTAAGGATGCTAAGAAAGTCCGATTGGTAGACATTAAATGGTTTCATATGTCGTTTAGTAGCATTACATGAGTTATGATGTTCTTGTATTAGTGATGATATGCTCAGTTAGATGATTTTAGATGTTATGTCCCATGCATGTGCATGTGCGTGTACTATGTTACATACTTTTTGTATGTGTACACATTGATATATATAACATGTGATATAAATGTCGAAAGACATATGAATATAATCTATATGATATATATATATATATAATATATATATTAATATATTAGATTTATAATATATTTATATATATTATAAAAGGGGAAGATCCTAGATGTAAAAGCTAAGTGATGGTGTTAACAAATATGTTTCAAAACAGATCAAATAACACATTTAGAATGAAACGATCATTCTTACGAGCGATTAGCACTCACCCTTTTATTGTTGATTTTTTGCAGGTCAGATAGAAGCGAGGGATTGCTAGAGAGAGCGGGGCGGCACACGTGAGGGGAAGATGATTTGTCATCTGATGTTTTATCTGATGTGAATATGTAAATGATAAATATGTGTGAAACACCTTTGGGAATAGTCCCCTTATAAAATGTTTCGAATGTGTATTTTAAGGAGTAAATTTTACAGTTTTGGAATTATATGTTTGGATCCTGCATGACCTTTTATATGCATGTATGGATATTACTATTATTTCCTACATAGATATTTTTCTAAATACAACTCGTTTCTAGACATGTATCCTCAGAGATCTCATTGGGGATATTTAGAGGATACCTGACTGAGGGGGGTTTTAGATTTGATTAGAGCAAGTGTTTTGTGCGACTTTAAAAAAAAAATAAAAAAATAAAAAAAGGTGTTTTAATTTTTCCATACAGAGTCAGGAATTTAGGAGGGTCGATGACAGTTCCCTCAGTAAGCTCCTCTGTCAAGTGTCCACATCGCTTGTAAAGTATGTTTACACTGACTTATGGAGGATGATAGCTGATAACGTTATATGGTTGACTGTGATCGGGGATAAATAGCAGGAAAACCCGGAGAACGGATCCAGGTCGCAGTGATGCTTTGGAAAATGCACAAGATGTTCCAACTACACCAATCTCTAACCCAGCAATGTTAGCACTTCAAGCACTCCGGCGGTTAGATGTTGCAACATTGGAGTGTATGATCCAGAGGCTGTATAGCGTTAAGGAGAACCCCGTCGGACTTACAAGTACGCCAATGACAACAAGAACAACAATGTGTTACAAGTCAAGCAAGAGGGACAAGTACGCCAGAAGCAATGGGTGCCCCAAGCGATTGAACCAATTTATGGCTCTCAAGTAAACATCAAGCCCTCTAGAATTAGTGCCATAATGATCCCAGTAGATAGCCGAACAATGGATCAAGTGTGGAGAAAGCTACTGCTCTATTTCCTATGACAGATCAGGAAGATCAGTATGCTCGTAACCTGTTGAGAGGAGATGTTACTGACACTGGTGGGAGGCTTATGACATGCCGACTCAACCGATACCACCACTCTTCACTTGTCAGTTCAGGAATTGTTGAGAGCCGTATGACACAGATATGATATCCTAAAAAACTAAAGAGTTTATAGTCACAACAAGGAAATATGACGGTCAAAGAGTATTCAACAAGTTCAACTCCTTGGCTAAGTTTGCACCCATACTGGTCAGTACAAACAGACCCGATGGAGAGATTGTGTGGGGACTTTCATCCACTATCACTAAGAGATGTTATGTCGGGACATCAGCCTCCCAATCTAATACGTGAAGCCACTCGCCCAAAGCCATTAGAGCAGAGGTGTACTTACAGAAGGAGACCCAAATTAGCTCTTCCCCAATAGGGTAAGTAGTCCTGTCAGCTTGCCACATCAGTAGTGCAGAGAACAAGTTGTTGGGAAAGACGATAAGGGTAAAGGCAAGAAAGGAGTCCTATCTAAAGCCCACAGGAAGGGACATGAAGAAAAAGGGGCAACAAAAGGAAAGGGTTGAGGTCAGTTACGTAAGAAATGTCAGAGAAAGCATTGGGGTGGAATGTCTAGTGGGGACCAATGTTGTTTCAATGTCGCCAGCCAGGGTATATTGTAGAGATTGCCCATGGTGTCTGCCAACATTCAATTACCGTGCAGTGGAGGCACGACAGCCAGGGTATGTAATGTGGCCCAGACTGCAGGGCGATGCCAGCCACTTCAATAGTCAGCTGGTTAGTTATTTATTCACACTGATATACCCTGTATGCCTTGTTGAGAGTTTGGTGCTATGACTCATTAATCTCCCTATGGGTCATGCTTTAAAAGATTAAGGTTGAATGCCATAAGTAGACACAAGCTCATTAGGATGAATTACCTGATGGTGGGGAGTGTTGTAGGGACAATGAAGTCTTAATGGGGGGAGTTAGTGACTATTAAAGGCTAAGATATGATGGTAGATGTGATTGTTTCATATGCAAGATTTGAAAGTCATTATTGGGATGGACTTTTAGCTTGATATGAATGTAGAGATGACGACTGTCAGAGGAAGAAAGTCAAGTTTAAATCTAGAATATGGAGGATAAATTCATTTTGGAGGAAGGGCACAACTAGCATGCATGATTAGTGCGAGACAAAACGTAGGACGAGATGTGAAAAAAGGGTTGTTTGGGTCACTTGCATATGTGTAAGGAAATTAAGGAGTAGAGCTGTGCGAGCTCAAGTGTAGCATAAGGACCTGTGGTAACAATTACTTACGTCGGTTTCCAGAGAATTGCAGGTGGTTACGCTCTAGAGGGGGAAGTATGAGTTAGTAGTTGAACTTAGCCCCGGTTTAGCAACCCTATTCTAAGGTACTCTATCGCATGGCCCCACTGAGCTCCACGGATGAAGAAGGCAATTACAAGAGTGTTAGACAAGGGGCTTTATCAGGCCGATGCATTCACCAATCGATGTGTTTCCATTTCGATTTGTGAAAAAAGAAGATGGGTCCTATGAGGCTGTGTATAGATTATGTGATTGCAAATAAGGTAAACAGTATAAAGAATAAGTACCTATTTCCCAGAGATAGATGATTACTTTGATCAATTGAAGAGTGCATCAGTGTTTTCAAATTAGCATCAAGAGTCATGGATATCCCATAGGTAGAGTAGCGTAAGGGAAGAGCTCTACCGAAAAACGGCTTTCCAAAACAAGGTATGGGATTAGCAAATTTGTTCTGATGCATTCGGATTGACTAATGCAGCTGCATATTTTTATGGAATTGCATGAAACAGAGTTTTTTCATGAGTCTTGACAAGTTTCATAGTGGTGTTGTTTATGAGCTATCGTAGTTGTATTCCAAAGAACTTTAGAAGAACCATGCGAGCACTTGAGTTGTGTTGTAAAAAGATAAGATGAGAAACAGTTGTATGCCCAGATATTTGTTTAAAATGTGAGTTTTGCGTTTGGACTCAAGTTACCTTCATTTGGGCCATGTGATGCTCTAAACAGACAGTGTATCACGGTATCCTGTCAAGTAGAAGTGGGCTGTAGTGCGAGAGGCCCAAAGACAGGAAAGAGGTTAGAAGTTTCTCGAGGCTTAGCAGGGTATTCATAGGAAGTCGTGGAAGGCTGTGAAAAGTGGAGCTAAGACACTTACAGCTCTACCAAAGACGAAGTACCGATTTCAATGGACAAAGGCATGCGGCGCAGCTGTTTCAGAGCGAAGAAAAGAATTAGAATACACAGCCATATTCTTACATGACCGAAGTCACGGCATTGACTCTTGATATTTACGTTCGGTGCCCTCCACACTGTTAGGGTGTAGGCGCAGGCTTGTGTGATGTAGCAACGGATTCATGTTTGCCCTATTGCCCTCTTTCCAGCCCCCATCGCCACGAAGCCTAATGAGAGAAGATTACTCCCTGACCTTGGAATTGAGCTATGTCGGGGTTTGCTTTGAAACCATATGGCAGACTTAGCTACGGTCGTCGTTTGCGGGAGTGAAATGCAACATATCTCACGACCCAAGCGTTTGAAGTATTTCTCAACTCCGAAAGAGTAAGAGTAATGTACAGACAGAGGACGGGTCTAGACATGGTGACAGAACTATGGAGCAACCTTCAGAGCCTCCAAGGGGAAAACAACGGCTAATCAGTAGCAGATGTCTTAGTAGAAAGGTCTCTTTATTTTCTCAGATCATTGACAGGGACAATCAATAGGGAGACCTCCAAGCAAAATTTGACATTGTAACTCAAAGCGGGATTGGCCCACGGAGATCAACCAACCCTTGGTGGAGGGATCAAGATGAACACAGGGTAAGATGCCCTACCTAAAGGTGTGCATTCTGCCACATGCATCATGAGCAGGAGTAAAAGGATCGACTTTAACAAGAGTCAATGGGGCACTCGGTTTAGAGATATAGAAGTGTGGACCTAAGAAGACTTGAATAAGGTAAACAAAATCCTAGTGGAGCCAACACAACTTACCTCAATGGTTACCAACCCGACTCGAGGTGTGTAAAGATGTGGATCCAGGAGGGTTGAGAAAAGTTATGGTGGGTCAGGTATGAAAAAAGACATTGTACAATTATGTTGCACAAGATGTGTTAGAACTTGTCACCAAAGTCAAGGCAGCTCAAAGATCATCAGGATTCACTAACCCTGTAGAGATGCCTAAATGGAAAATGAGAAGGTTCTCATAGATTCATTGTGGGTACATTCTAAAGTTCTAACGTCCCACTGAGGTCAAGTAGGTTAAGCATGAGAAGGATGCGTGATGTGTATTGATTTATCCTCTTTGAGGTCGTGTAGGGTAGTCTCTATGGTTTGGTGAGCCCTTGGGTTGAAACGGGTTGATTGGTTGTTGCGTTGGTGTGCCCTGAAAAATTGTAAGACTTGCAAAATCTTGATGTTACATCTCGCCGGGGCGGGCCGATAGAAGAAGAAGAAGCTTCGCCACGGCGATGAAGCTGCTACATCCCGTGTAGCTGCTGTGAGTTTTTGCCGGGCGAAGACCGGCTGAAGTTTTCCCTGAGTTTTAGAGAATTCTTCATTTGAGACTTCAATGACCATTTAACCCAGAATTAGAGGAAAAGTGGGAGTAAAATGCAAGGAAATTGCATGGAGAATAGTCTGAATGGGATGATTTGGGAAAAAAGAATGTTGAAAGGTCATAGGTTTTTTCTTTTAATTTCAAAGAAGAGCAATGAGAAGCAAGGGTTTATTGGAAAGAGTGGAGAAAAATTGAGATAGTAATGCGGTTTACGCTTTTAGAAAAACCATTTCATGATTCTTCTCACGGCCTCTTTGCTCTTTCACTTTATCTCTAAATTTTCATTCAATTTTTAAAAGGGCTCTTGAAAGCTTTTGACTAGAAAGTGATACAGTTGATCTAAGCACTAAAAGGTGAGATCCTTACTTCGATGTATATTTATTGTGAAAAGAGAGGGATCCTATTGAGTTGTATGAAGTTAACGGAAAAGTATAAAAGCACCTCAGAGTAGGAGGCTTAGTGGTCCGCCTGGAGATAAGTAAGTAAATCCACCCACGTTGTTGATTCTGATGCATGATGTGTAGCGAGGATATATGATTAGCTTTAATTTTTGTTGAAATGAGTTGATGAATTCATGAATGAGTCAATATGTTATATAAGGAATTTCCCATGAGAAGTGTGGTGTTGGATTGTGTTTTAACTGTTTGGTTTGGAAGTATGGATAGAATTAGAAGAAGTTGAGAGGAATAATTTGAAGTGTGTTTCTTTGCAGGGGGGAAGTGTGCTGATTAAAGGAGTTTGAACTCCAATTTGAATGTAAGAAGAAGTATAATAAAGGTTAGATAGAGTTTATTGTATGGACCTATTGTTTGATGAAATGTCTAAAAGAAGCATCAGAATGAGTAGAGAACCTTACTTTATGAAACATAGCATATTCTGCAATGTCATGAATGCATATAAGAATGATTTTAGGCATGGAGCCATCCATAGTAGTTTTTAATTGAGTACTCACATGAGAAAGAAATCTGAGAAATGAGAAAGAAAACTCTATAAGAATAGCGATTAAAGAAAAATAACCAATTCTCTTTTTAGATAGAATAAAGAGAAAGAAAGAATTAGCACTAGAGAATAAATGATTATTACGGGCTACAGAAAAGAACAAAGAAAAATAGGTTGTGCGATGGGGAACACGTGTAGTGTAGAGTTACACATGTAAAAACGCCATGAGGAGAGAGCGGGTCTCTACATGAGATAGCGGAATGAGAATGAGAAAAAGAACTTTGTATAGACGTGAGATACCTGCGGATGAGAAATATACACGAAGAGAGTACACTCACATGGTCACAGGTTTCCGAATCCATGCAGCAACCAAGAGCGGAATAAGAATAAGAATAGAAAAGATATAAAGAAAAGAAAAGAAAAGAAAGAAAATGCATTGTTAACTTAATATCTGTCCATGAATGGTCTGATATGATATTCTCCAGGGGGGATGAGATAGAGAAGAAACAGAAGCGAGACATAGAATTAGAGAAAGTGACAAGAGTCCGAAAAGACATTGTGAGTAGTAATGCACGGGGATTAAGAGTTAGGAAGATTTACTTATGAGCATTATGTGCTCAATCCGTTGTTTTTCTAGTTGTAAAGGACATAGGTGAAGGATTTGTCGGATGGATGGCCGTCAACAAACGGGCGGAGGACTGGCTGCAATGTCATGTTTTTTGAGAGTCTTTGTCAAATGATGTTGTACTATGTAAAGTATGTATCAAGTATAAGAAAATTGGACCCAACCTTTTTGATAAAATATATCACTAAAAAAGAAGTTGTTACAGGTCAGCACGGATTATAATGCAAATCTGGGGGGTTGTGAAGATGACTAAGACAGCTCATTTTATACTATGTTAGATAGGATAGATGCATTGCCGATTGGGGTAATTATATGTCAAAGAGGATGGGGAGATTACATGGAGTAACGAAGAGGCCGACTTGTGGTCGGAACAGAGATACAGGTGATATCAGCTTCTAGGTGGAGTAGAGGAGCAGGGGTACAAAGGTAGCCTTCAATACCGGCTTATCATCCCAAACTGATGGCCAAAATGAAAAAGACGAACCAGGTGCTTGAAAGACATGTGAAGCTTGTTGTATGGAATACAAGGCAAAATGGAAGGGATGTACTTCCCTAAGGGAATTTGACTATAATAACTAGCTACCATCCCCTATCTAGATGGCCCCATATGAAGCAGTATATGGAAGAAGCGTACAGATCCCTTTTGTACTAGGATGATATTGAGGAAAAGACGCCTTGATTCAAGCAGTTGACCAGCGATGACCCAGACAAATGATTAAAGATGGTTAAGTGATTAGGAAAGAATGAAGCAAGCCAAGATCGACAAAAGAGCTATGCCGACCTAAGAAGAAAAGAAGGTGGAATTCCAAATCTTGTGGGCGGATATAAAGTTTTGTGTACAAGTTGCGCCTTTATAAACAGCATTATGAGATTGGGGAACGAAAGGCAAGCTGTCACGTTACATTGGACCCTTGAAGATGGAAAGGGTGAGCAAAGTAGCTTATAGACTTGCACTGCCATGAGCATGGAAAGACAGTCCATAATTTATCAATGTTATTTGTTGGAGAAGTATGTTAGGATCCTTCACATGTGCTTAGGATGGCGGAAGTGGCGTTTTTAACAGGAGATTTGGCTTAGAGGACGCCCAATTCAAATCCTGAGAAAAGGTTTAAAAGAGTCAGAAACAAGCAAATTACACTAGTAAAGTACTTTTGGAGATCACAAGCTAGAAGAGATACTTGGGCAATGGCGCACGATATGAGAAGCGATAATCGAGATGTTTCTATAATTCGGGGACGAAATATTGTAAGGGGGAGGAAAGGTAAGACCAGATGTCAAAGGTATGATCCTAACTCTAAATAGTACTTTAGATGTTAATTTTTGTTAAAAGCATAAAATCTAACTAGGGCCAAATAGTCAATTCATTTCGGAAACAATTATCCATAGAAAGGCCTTAGGGTGAAATGGTCATTTTGCCTATGGATACAGCATTGAAAAAGTCCAAGGATGAGTAGGCTTCCTTGCATTTAATGGCATTAATTAAGTAATAATTATGTCTAGTGTGAAATGACCAAATGCCCTTATATAAAGAATTAAGGACTTATGAGTTATACAAATAATAATTGGGCCAATTGCATAATTTTGGAAAATAACATGAAATTTTCTATACATGAGATGAAATTCGGTCAAGCCAAGGGAGGAGGCCTTCTTCAACATTTCTTCCATTTTCTCGCAAATCTTCCATGAAACACAAGTTTCTTTCTCTAAGTTTAAACGGAGTTTTACTTATTTTTTCAAGGAGAACAAAGATAGGAGCCTTGGATCTTCAATTTGAAGGTTTAAGGTAAGGATTAAAAACTTTAGTTTTAATTGATTGAAATTTGAGGGTAGATGTTGAGGTATAAGTATATATGTAGCGATTAAGGTGTTAAAAGAAGTCAAAGGCAAAGGATTTGTTGGAGGAAGTCTTTAAAAAGGTAAGGAAGAACCTCCATGAATTTAGGGTTTATGCTAGGGTTTGTAGATTTTATGAAACCTTAAATTAAGGCTTTAAGGCATAGAATTAGTGATGACAAGTGTAGTGAACTCATTTATTCTACTTATGCTTGAATTCATATACATGAAGTTATGCTATTATGTTATATGAGTGTGTTGTGTGATTGAAGAAAATGAAGTGTGGATGTCGATTATGGCAAAATTGTATATTGGGAGGGCCAATGGTGTTGATGGTTGCTATAGAAGTGTTGAGGGTTGTTTTGCATTAGTCTACAATGTTATAGCAATAAGGATGATTATGGGAATGGAGTTACACTTCTTTAAGATGTTAAAGACTATAAGGGGAGGTTTATTTTGATCATAAGTTGGCCTATTTTTAATGTCAATAGGAATTGTTGTGGATAGTTAATATGAAAATTCGGATTTAGTGAGCTTAGGGGTTTGTTAACCTTGCTTCAGTATTTGACCATAACTGAGTTTAAAATTTAAATGAGATTGATCTTGAACGCATTAGAAAAACTAAGACACAGACCTAATAACTTTTATGTTATTCAAAGAGCCAATTCGTTTGAGAAATGGATGGAAAAATGGGCCTGACAGTATATACTGGCTTATTAAGTTTATAGATTGAACAGGATCAATTCTTATGATTAAATTTGGATTATAATGGATTAGTATTATTGCCATGTACTAATGTTACCCATAGTTAAGATTATCTTTGAAAGATATACATGGTCATGATGTCAAATGCATGATTAATGGTATGAAATGGCATGAAGATGTAATGTAATACATGTTCAAGGATGTATGTGAGCAAGGAGGTAATGTAAATGGATTGATAATCCCAAGATGAATTAAAAGTATTAAGCTCACCAAAATTGTCATTAATGCCAATAGATGTGTGTAGACTTCATATAGACAAGGATGGGAAGCTGTAAGCATATCACTCGTATACGGGTTGAGGAACAGATGAATATAGCTTTAGATGCTAACTAACGCTGTGAAGCACCACCTCCCAACTGGAGTATGACGCTTCTGTGCAATTTGAGGCTAGTGATAGGAAGTGCTTAAGCATGCTAAGAAAAGTCCTGATGAAGCTAGACATTAAATGGTTCATATGCGACGTTTGTAGATTACAGCGGTTATGATGTTATTTACATTATCGTGATGGATTTAGCTCATGTTAGATGATTAGATGTTCGATGTATGACATGTGGATGTGCGTGACATTTACATACTTATTGTAGGTGGGGTACACATTGATAATATAAGCTGTGATAAAATGATTGAAAGACAATATGAAATAGATATATAATTGATATATATAGATATTACTTATATATATATATATATATAATTATATATATGAATAAAACGGGGAAGTATCCATAGATGTAAAAGAGCAAGTGAAGTGTTCACATCATGTTTTACAACAGATCAATAGACAATTAGAATGAAAAGGATCTATCCCTACTGGTGCGATTAAAGCATCACCCTTTATTGTGATGTATGTGCAGGTAGATTAGAAGCGAGGGATGCTAGAGACAGGCGGGGCTATCACGTAGAGGAGGATGCATTTATTGTCATTATGTTTTTATCTTGAGGTAATAATAATGTAAATGATAAATATTTGTGAAACACCTTTTGGAATAGTCCACCTTATAAATATGTTTCGAATGTGTATTTTAAGGATAAATTCTTAAAGTTTTGAAATTATATGTTTGGATCCTGCATGACATTTTATATGCATGTATTGGATATTACTATTATTATCCTTACACGGATATTTTTCTAAATACAACTCGTTTTCCAGACATGTATCCTCGAGATTCTCATTGAGGGATATTTAGAGGATACCTGACTGGAGGGGGGTTTTACATTAACTATGAAGAAACCTTTTCACTAGTTTCCATGATTAAGTTTATCCGGATTATGCTTGCAATTGTTTAATATCACAACTACGAAATTTGGCAAATGGGTGTCAAAATGGCTTTCCTAAACGGAAACGTTGAAGAACATGTGTATATGACACAACCCGATGGTTTTTGTAAAACCCCCCTCTAGTCAGGTATCCTCTGAAATATCCCTCAATGAGAATCTCAAGGACACATGTCTGGAAAACGAGTTGTATTTAGAAAAAAATATATGTGAAAGGATAATAATAGTAATATCGAATACATACATATAAAATGTCATGTAGGATCCAAACATATAATTTCAAAACTTTAAGAATTTATCCATAAAATACACATTCGAAACATATTTATAGGGTGGACTATTCCAAAAGGTGTTTCACAAATATTTATCATTTACATTATTTACATCAAGATGACAATAAATCATCTCCCCTCACGTGTAGCCCGCTGTCTCTAGCATCCCTCGCTTCTAGTCTACTTGCAAAGCAATCAGCAATAAAAGGGTGAGCGCTAATCGCTCAGTAAGGAATGATCCGTTTCATTCTAAATGTGCTATTTGATATTTATTTAAACATATCTGTTAACACATCACTTATCTTTTACATCTAGGGATAGTTCCCCTTTTATTTTTTATTTTTTTCTTCTTTCTAGTTCATATGTCTTTCATCATTTTATCCCATGGTTATATAACATCAATGTGTACACATGCAAATAAGTATGTAAACATCGTACATGCACATCACATGTCATGACATAACATCTAAAATCATCTAACATGAGCATAAATCGTCGCATAATGTAAATAACATCAAACTCATGTAATGCTACTAAACGCATATGAACATTTAATGTCTAGCCGATTAGACTTTTCTTAGCATCTTAAGCACTTCATATCATCTAGCCTCAAATTCATCTAGAGCTCATATCATCGGGAGGCATGCTTATGTGTTATTTAACATCTAAGGCATATATTTATCTTATCTCTCATTTAGCCTCAAATTCATCTAGAGCTCATATCATCGGGAGGCATGCTTACGCGTTATTTAGCATCTAAAACATATATTCATCTTTCCTCAACCCATATATGAGGATACGCTTACTCGTTTCCCATCATGTCTATATGAATCTCTAACATCTTATGGCATGTAAATATATATTTTGATGAGCTTAATACTTTTAATTCATCTATGGATTATCAATCCATTTACATTACCTCTTGCTCACATACATCATCTTGAAACATGTATTACATTACATCTTCATGCCATTTCATAACATTAATCATGCATTGACATCATGACCATGTATATCTTTCAAAGATCATCTAACTAATGGGTAAACATTAGTACATGGCATAATTACAATAATACATTAATAATCAATTCATAATCATAAGAATTGATCATGTTCANATTAGTGCAGCAAAAGCTAGGAAGATGTTGAAAAAAGGGTGTTTTGGGTACATTGCATATGTAGTAAATAAGGGAGAGAGTTCGAGCTCAAGTGTACATAAGGTACCTGTGGTAAATGAATTTATTGACGTGTTTCCAGATGAATTGCCAGGTTTACCTCTAGAGAGGGAAGTAGAGTTTAGTATTGAACTAGCCCCCGGTATAGCACCTATTTCTAAGGCTCCTTATCGCATGGCCCCAACTGAGCTCCAAGAATTGAAGAAGCAATTACAAGAGTTGTTAGACAAGGGCTTTATCAGGCCGAGTCATTCCCCATCGAGTGTTCCATTTCTATTTGTGAAAAAGAAGGATGGGTCTATGAGGATGTGTATAGATTATCGTGAATTGAATAAAGTAACAGTAAAGAATAAGTACCTATTTCCCAGGATAGATGATTTGTTTGATCAATTGAAAGGTGCCTCAGTGTTTTCTAAAATTGATCTAAGGTCAGGATACCATCAGGTTAGAGTAGCTAAGGAAGATATACCGAAAACGGCTTTCCAAACAAGGTATGGGCATTATAAATTTGTTCTGATGCCATTCGGATTGACTAATGCACCTGCAATTTTTATGGACTTGATGAACAGAGTTTTTCATGATGTCCTTGACAAGTTCATAGTGGTGTTTATTGATGATATCCTAGTTTATTCCAAGACTTTAGAAGAACATGCCGAGCACTTGAGATTTGTGTTAAAAAGATTAAGAGAGAAACAGTTGTATGCCAAATTTTTAAAATGTGAGTTTTGGTTGGATCAAGTTACCTTTTTGGGTCATGTGATCTCTAAAGACAGTGTATCAGTGGATCCTAGTAAAGTAGAAGTGGTGCTTGAGTGGCAGAGGCCAAAGACAGTGAAAGAGGTTAGAAGTTTTCTAGGCTTAGCAGGGTATTATAGGAAGTTCGTGGAAGGCTTTGCAAAGATAGCTAGACCACTTACAGCTCTTACCAAGAAAGAAGTACCATTTCAATGGACAAAGGCATGCGAGCAAGCTTTCAAGAGCTGAAGAAAAGATTAACTACAGCTCCAATTCTTACATTGCCAGAAGTAGGCATTGATTATGATATTTACGTTGGTGCCTCCCACAATGGTTTGGGAGCAGTGTTGATGTAGCAAGGGAAAGTCATTGCCTATGCCTCCAGACAACTGAAAGACTATGAGAGCAGATATCCTACCCATGACTTGGAATTAGCAGCAGTGGTTTTTGCTTTGAAAATATGGCGACACTACTTGTTTGGAGTGAAATGCAACATATACACTGACCATAAGAGTTTGAAGTATTTCTTCACTCAGAAAGAGTTAAATATGAGACAGAGGAGATGGTTAGAATTGGTGACAGACTATGACTGCAACATCAGATACCATCCAAGGAAAGCTAATACAGTAGCAGATGCTCTTAGTAGAAAGGTCTCTTTATCTCAGATCATTGTACAGGGACAATTACAATAGGAGATCCTCCAAGAAGGAATTGAAATTGTAATCAAAGGAGGATTGGCCCAAATGGAGATCAAACCCACTTTGGTGGAGGAGATCAAGATGAAACAGGGTAAAGATGATACCTACAAGGTGATCTGCCAATGGATAATAGAGGGTAAAGATACAGACTTTAAAATAGTCAATGGGGCACTGATGTTTAGAGATAGAATATGTGTACCTCAAGATGATGAACTAAGGAACAAAATCCTTAGTGAGGCACACAATACACTTTATACAGCCCACCCTGGGAGTGTAAAAATGTATCAAGATGTGAAGAAAAGTTATTGGTGGTCAGGTATGAAAAACGACATTGCCGATTATGTTGCCAGATGTTTAACATGTCAACAAGTAAAGGCAGAGCATCAGAGACCATCAGGATTACTCCAACCCTTAGAGATTCCTAAATGGAAATGGGAGGATATCTCAATGGACTTCATTGTGGGACTTCCTAAAGTTCAGCAAGGATATAATGCAATCTGGGTGGTGGTTGATAGATTGACCAAGACAGCTCATTTTCTACCTATGACAGATAAGATAGATGCATTTCGATTGGGGCAATTATATGTCAAAGAGATTGTGAGATTACATGGAGTACC